>NC_074670.1:10629359-10929359 GCF_029448725.1 Salvelinus fontinalis
AGGTCAATGGAAAGGAGAGATCAGATCAAACAAGACATTGTGAGAGGTCAATGGAAAGGAGAGATCAGATCAAACAAGACATTGTGAGAGGTCAATGGAAAGGAGAGATCAGATCAAACAAGACATTGTGAGAGGTCAATGGAAAGGAGAGATCAGATCAAACAAGACATTGTGAGAGGTCAATGGAAAGGAGAGATCAGATCAAACAAGACCCGTTGACAGGTCAATGGAAAGGAGAGATCAGATCAAACAAGACCCGTTGACAGGTCAATGGAAAGGAGAGATCAGATCAAACAAGACCCGTTGACAGGTCAATGGATAGGAGAGATCCGATCAAACAAGACATTGTGAGAGGTCAATGGAAAGGAGAGATCCGATCAAACAAGACATTGTGAGAGGTCAATGGAAAGGAGAGATCAGATCAAACAAGACATTGTGAGAGGTCAATGGAAAGGAGAGATCAGATCAAACAAGACCCGTTGACAGGTCAATGGAAAGGAGAGATCAGATCAAACAAGACCCGTTGACAGGTCAATGGAAAGGAGAGATCAGATCAAACAAGACCCGTTGACAGGTCAATGGAAAGGAGAGATCAGATCAAACAAGACCCGTTGACAGGTCAATGGAAAGGAGAGATCAGATCAAACAAGACCCGTTGACAGGTCAATGGATAGGAGAGATCCGATCAAACAAGACATTGTGAGAGGTCAATGGAAAGGAGAGATCCGATCAAACAAGACATTGTGAGAGGTCAATGGAAAGGAGAGATCAGATCAAACAAGACATTGTGAGAGGTCAATGGAAAGGAGAGATCAGATCAAACAAGACCCGTTGACAGGTCAATGGAAAGGAGAGATCAGATCAAACAAGACCCGTTGACAGGTCAATGGAAAGGAGAGATCAGATCAAACAAGACCCGTTGACAGGTCAATGGAAAGGAGAGATCAGATCAAACAAGACCCGTTGACAGGTCAATGGAAAGGAGAGATCCGATCAAACAAGACCCGTTGACAGGTCAATGGAAAGGAGAGATCAGATCAAACAAGACATTGTGAGAGGTCAATGGAAAGGAGAGATCAGATCAAACAAGACATTGTGAGAGGTCAATGGAAAGGAGAGATCAGATCAAACAAGACATTGTGAGAGGTCAATGGAAAGGAGAGATCAGATCAAACAAGACATTGTGAGAGGTCAATGGAAAGGAGAGATCAGATCAAACAAGACATTGTGAGAGGTCAATGGAAAGGAGAGATCAGATCAAACAAGACCCGTTGACAGGTCAATGGAAAGGAGAGATCAGATCAAACAAGACATTGCGAAAGGTCAATGGAAAGGAGAGATCAGATCAAACAAGACATTGTGAAAGGTCAATGGAAAGGAGAGATCAGATCAAACAAGACATTGTGAGAGGTCAATGGAAAGGAGAGATCAGATCAAACAAGACATTGTGAGAGGTCAATGGAAAGGAGAGATCAGATCAAACAAGACATTGTGAGAGGTCAATGGAAAGGAGAGATCAGATCAAACAAGACATTGTGAGAGGTCAATGGAAAGGAGAGATCAGATCAAACAAGACATTGTGAGAGGTCAATGGAAAGGAGAGATCAGATCAAACAAGACCCGTTGACAGGTCAATGGAAAGGAGAGATCAGATCAAACAAGACCCGTTGACAGGTCAATGGAAAGGAGAGATCAGATCAAACAAGACCCGTTGACAGGTCAATGGAAAGGAGAGATCAGATCAAACAAGACATTGTGAAAGGTCAATGGAAAGGAGAGATCAGATCAAACAAGACATTGTGAGAGGTCAATGGAAAGGAGAGATCAGATCAAACAAGACATTGTGAGAGGTCAATGGAAAGGAGAGATCAGATCAAACAAGACATTGTGAGAGGTCAATGGAAAGGAGAGATCAGATCAAACAAGACATTGTGAGAGGTCAATGGAAAGGAGAGATCAGATCAAACAAGACCCGTTGACAGGTCAATGGAAAGGAGAGATCAGATCAAACAAGACCCGTTGACAGGTCAATGGAAAGGAGAGATCAGATCAAACAAGACCCGTTGACAGGTCAATGGATAGGAGAGATCCGATCAAACAAGACATTGTGAGAGGTCAATGGAAAGGAGAGATCCGATCAAACAAGACATTGTGAGAGGTCAATGGAAAGGAGAGATCAGATCAAACAAGACATTGTGAGAGGTCAATGGAAAGGAGAGATCAGATCAAACAAGACCCGTTGACAGGTCAATGGAAAGGAGAGATCAGATCAAACAAGACCCGTTGACAGGTCAATGGAAAGGAGAGATCAGATCAAACAAGACCCGTTGACAGGTCAATGGAAAGGAGAGATCAGATCAAACAAGACCCGTTGACAGGTCAATGGAAAGGAGAGATCCGATCAAACAAGACCCGTTGACAGGTCAATGGAAAGGAGAGATCAGATCAAACAAGACATTGTGAGAGGTCAATGGAAAGGAGAGATCAGATCAAACAAGACATTGTGAGAGGTCAATGGAAAGGAGAGATCAGATCAAACAAGACATTGTGAGAGGTCAATGGAAAGGAGAGATCAGATCAAACAAGACATTGTGAGAGGTCAATGGAAAGGAGAGATCAGATCAAACAAGACATTGTGAGAGGTCAATGGAAAGGAGAGATCAGATCAAACAAGACCCGTTGACAGGTCAATGGAAAGGAGAGATCAGATCAAACAAGACATTGCGAAAGGTCAATGGAAAGGAGAGATCAGATCAAACAAGACATTGTGAAAGGTCAATGGAAAGGAGAGATCAGATCAAACAAGACATTGTGAGAGGTCAATGGAAAGGAGAGATCAGATCAAACAAGACATTGTGAGAGGTCAATGGAAAGGAGAGATCAGATCAAACAAGACATTGTGAGAGGTCAATGGAAAGGAGAGATCAGATCAAACAAGACATTGTGAGAGGTCAATGGAAAGGAGAGATCAGATCAAACAAGACATTGTGAGAGGTCAATGGAAAGGAGAGATCAGATCAAACAAGACATTGTGAGAGGTCAATGGAAAGGAGAGATCAGATCAAACAAGACATTGTGAGAGGTCAATGGAAAGGAGAGATCAGATCAAACAAGACCCGTTGACAGGTCAATGGAAAGGAGAGATCAGATCAAACAAGACATTGTGAGAGGTCAATGGAAAGGAGAGATCAGATCAAACAAGACCCGTTGACAGGTCAATGGAAAGGAGAGATCAGATCAAACAAGACATTGTGAGAAGTCAATGGAAAGGAGAGATCAGATCAAACAAGACATTGTGAGAGGTCAATGGAAAGGAGAGATCAGATCAAACAAGACCCGTTGACAGGTCAATGGAAAGGAGAGATCAGATCAAACAAGACATTGTGAAAGGTCAATGGAAAGGAGAGATCAGATCAAACAAGACATTGTGAAAGGTCAATGGAAAGGAGAGATCAGATCAAACAAGACATTGTGAAAGGTCAATGGAAAGGAGAGATCAGATCAAACAAGACATTGTGAGAGGTCAATGGAAAGGAGAGATCAGATCAAACAAGACATTGTGAGAGGTCAATGGAAAGGAGAGATCAGATCAAACAAGACATTGTGAGAGGTCAATGGAAAGGAGAGATCAGATCAAACAAGACATTGTGAGAGGTCAATGGAAACACAACACAAATTCAATAGAGTTCAAGAGACGGCCAGGAGTTTTTGGAACGCTACAGGAATAGAGCTGGGCGATACGGACAAAAATCCATATCGCAATAAATTGCCTGAATTGATGTGATAACGATAAATAGAATAATAGGTTTATAAAAAATGATATAGTAGTTTGATGGTTGTAGCTATCAATTGTCCCATTAACAATCACCCATATTGGTAAACATACTTCATTTCAAACTTAAAATGTTTCTAGTATAGGCTCGTAATGAACGATATCAGCAAAATGCCTGCGATAAGTGATCGGTGGTGAAAATTTCCGGTTTATCGTGCCATCTCTATACTGGAATGTTTTGTACTAAAATATACAATATTATTATTATCTGACATTGTCCAGACGTTCCAGGTAGAGGGAAGGAGTGTGCTGAGAATATTTCAAAAATAGCTAGCCAGGCTAAGATGCTATGCTTTCATAGTGACTCAGCGAAACATAGAAGCCATGCCAATGAACAAAGAAAGACGGCTCTTTGCACCGACAGAGGGCTGCTGGGGACTGTCACTGTTACTTGTGGGTAAGTCTGCGGTCAAGACAAAAGAGACAGAGATTGGAAAATTCCTACAAATCGCATGACTTCCGCTTGTTTCCACCCAGAACAATGCTAGATGCTATTGTTAAAAAAAACAATAGCATGGGAGTTATAACATTTACCGTCACATCAGTGTGAATAATGCTGTGTGCCAGCTGATGGGTGTGCCAGGTAAGAATGGTGTGTGCCAGCTGATGGGTGTGCCAGGTAAGAATGCTGTGTGCCAGCTGATGGGTGTGCCAGGTAAGCAGGCAAACAATGAAGATTGTAGCCTAACTCTTCAGCCTATGAAAGGCTTTGCAAAGAAAAAAACATTTAATCCAACATTTTCTACACAGCACAACACTCCTATACACAACACAGGGGCACAAAGAGAAACTGTTGAAAATGACTAGGATCATTAATGTTCTGACCTTGCAATACAGAGGCGATTCAGGTGTCCTTATTAAGAAAAGCCTTATTATTTCCTTCTACAATGTGTTCAGAGGGGCCATTGTTGAACAAGACAACAGCTGTTGAGATACGCAACCTGACAAGGGTTTCAGAAAAAGCCCACTCATTACCTACTGTAGGAAGTCACTGGCTTCAGCCTACCCATTACCTACTGTAGGAAGTCACTGGCTTCAGCCTACCCATTAACTGCTGTAGGAAGTCACTGGCTTCAGCCTACCCATTACCTACTGTAGGAAGTCACTGGCTTCAGCCTACCCATTACCTACTGTAGGAAGTCACTGGCTTCAGCCTACCCATTACCTACTGTAGGAAGTCACTGGCTTCAGCCTACCCATTACCTACTGTAGGAAGTCACTGGCTTCAGCCTACCCATTACCTGCTGTAGGAAGTCACTGGCTTCAGCCTACCCATTACCTACTGTAGGAAGTCACTGGCTTCAGCCTACCCATTACCTACTGTAGGAAGTCACTGGCTTCAGCCTACCCATTACCTACTGTAGGAAGTCACTGGCTTCAGCCTACCCATTACCTACTGTAGGAAGTCACTGGCTTCAGCCTACCCATTACCTACTGTAGGAAGTCACTGGCTTCAGCCCACCCATTACCTACTGTAGGAAGTCACTGGCTTCAGCCAACCCATTACCTACTGTAGGAAGTCACTGGCTTCAGCCTACCCATTACCTACTGTAGGAAGTCACTGGCTTCAGCCTACCCATTACCTACTATAGGAAGTCACTGGCTTCAGTCTACCCATTACCTACTGTAGGAAGTCACTGGCTTCAGCCTACCCATTACCTACTGTAGGAAGTCACTGGCTTCAGCCTACCCATTACCTACTGTAGGAAGTCACTGGCTTCAGCCTACCCATTACCTACTGTAGGAAGTCACTGGCTTCAGCCAACCCATTACCTACTGTAGGAAGTCACTGGCTTCACCTTACCCAATACCTGCTGTAGGAAGTCGCTGGCTTCAGCCCACCCAGAGACAACAGAGACATGTCAGTCCACAAGGGAGTGGCAGAAAAAGAACAGAGAAAGAGAGAGAGGGGGAAGGTGTACTGTGATTAGACAGGTGGTAAGGGGTGGATTGAAGGATTGTGAGAGTGAGGATAAAGCTGTACAATTTAAGCTCTAAAGACATGGAGTTACAGGGAGAAAAGATGGACAGAGAGATGTGGTGAGCGCAAGAGAAGGGAAGAGGGACAGTGAGAGCGAGAGAATATGGTGGGCCTGGGGAGGTGAGAGAAAAATAGAATGAGGACAGAGCAAAGAGAGCGAGGACAGAGAACAGAGCAAAGAGAGCGATGACAGACAGAGCAAAGAGAGAGCAAAGAGAGCGAGGACAGAGAACAGAGCAAAGAGAGCGAGGACAGAGAACAGAGCAAAGAGTGCGAGGACAGAGAACAGAGCAAAGAGAGCGAGGACAGAGAACAGAGCAAAGAGAGCGAGGACAGAGAACAGAGCAAAGAGAGCGAGGACAGACAGAGCAAAGAGAGCGAGGACAGACAGAGCAAAGAGAGCGAGGACAGACAGAGCAAAGAGAGCGAGGACAGACAGAGCAAAGAGAGCGAGGACAGACAGAGCAAAGAGAGCGAGGACAGACAGAGCAAAGAGAGCGAGGACAGACAGAGCAAAGAGAGCGAGGACAGACAGAGCAAAGAGAGCGAGGACAGACAGAGCAAAGAGAGCGAGGACAGACAGAGCAAAGAGAGCGAGGACAGACAGAGCAAAGAGAGCGAGGACAGACAGAGCAAAGAGAGCGAGGACAGACAGAGCAAAGAGAGCGAGGACAGACAGAGCAAAGAGAGCGAGGACAGAGAAAAGAGAGGGAGGGGGCTTGGGCAATGGATGTGCCAGTCCCGCCTCCAGTTTCACTTTGCCACCACACCCCTCTCCCTCCCTTTGACAGGCAAACATAAAGAGCACACACACTAAGTCCACACCTATTCCCAACAACACGGATACAGCCCCCTCCCTGCCTGGCATCCTATCTGGAATGAATAACTTCACACACACACTTCACAGGGTCAAGGATGGTCGACTTTATTATAGGCGCCTAGCCGCCTACTATTTTGCTTTTGTAACCATCCAATGACGCCGTGTTAACTTATCACCACGGCAACTTACAGAGAGCAGATTTCATAACACTGCATCGAAGAATAAACACAGGTGGTAGCCTAGCATACTCAACTGAACAACTTGAGTTACAGTGGGCATTGACAAAGCCTAGTTCATTTTAAGGATATCATTCTCATCCTAAGCAAGTCAAATAAAAAGTCTGCCGCTGAACAAAGTGGTGTGCATCTGACCTGTGTGAACGGTGAACGCCACTGGAGGTTGGGTTGTTGCTAGCTTTTACTCACAAGTCAGGTTCTTGCCACTTAGACACTGGTGGAATTTTCAGTTTGCAAAACAGCGCTGAAATACTCTGGCATTACTCACAATATTTTGCAGTGGAAATTAACTAAACCGTTTTTTATGATGTCTGTGAGATGAGAGCACTAGGTCAAATTTTTCAGGACAGGTGATTATCGTAGACACCCACTGTAGGCTATGGCTTTTTATGCCTGTTTCATAACCATTTAATTATATTGCGTAAACTCATCACCAAGGCAACATGCACTGAGCAGATTTCATAATACTGTCTCTCTTTGCATCAGAGAACAAACACCCTGACTAACCTGGTACATGACCCTCTCAGAAACACCAGGTAGCTTAGTCTACTCAACTGAATCAACTTCAGTAACAGTTGGCATGCATACTAGGGAAGGTCATTTCTGGGACATAATATTCTTATCCTCCTCCACAAAAGAAAACAAAGTTCCCCACACAAAGTAGTGCATATGTGTGTTCGCAGTGTTTCCCCTACATGCATTTAGCGGATGGTAATACGTTTCAGTTTAAACTTCAAAATGACTAAAACCAGATATAAATTATGTCGAAAATATAATTGAACAACATATTTTTAAATAAGATTGTCTTTGAGAACTAACACAAAAATGGTTAAACTAGACAGTCAGGGAGAACCTAAAATTCAAAAAAATGTAATGGCATGGGATCCATGCCCCCCACTGATTTTGTTATAATGTTTAAGTCACTCAGATAGCATAGGAACATGACATAAGCCATGGCAAAATGTGTAGGAAATTAGATTTAAAACAGAAACATGTTGTCTCTGCAGCAAAGAGGAGGGCTGTGGTTAAAAATGTTGTGAGATAGGCTAATCAAAGTTCAAATAAAAGTTCAAAAGGGTCAATATGAACTCGTTCATCATTTATAGGCCTAGTTATTAACACAGGTCTAGTTTATACGACTGTTATTAATCAATGTAAATCGTGCACACACACCCACGTACATCTAGCTATTGCCAAACTGGTCAGTGGAAGTGTTGCTAAATGTGCAGGCCTAATTATAAACACAGTTTAGCTAAGTACACAGTCTAAATGCATCACAAAAGTATTTATATACATTGTAAAGGCTTTGAAGCGTACAGCACTTAGCCTAGTCTGCAGTTGGCTTACTGTGCACGCCACGCTAGTTGAACATTTTTCTGTTGTAGTAATGGGTGGTCCTCTGTGACCCCAGGGGCTCTCTCTCTGAGAAAGAATAGCATGTTTGTCAATAATAATAAACTTCAGGTTGCTCTCTCTCACACACTCTCTCTCTGATGTAGGCTGTCTGACTGAGAAGCAGGCTGACTGAATGACCTGATGACCCATTCATATGACTATGTATGTACAGTGGGGAGAACAAGTATTTGATACACTGCCGATTTTGCAGGTTTTCCTACTTACAAAGCATGTAGAGGTCTATAATTTTTTATCATAGGTACACTTCAACTGTGAGAGACGGAATCTAAAACAAAAATCCAGAAAATCACATTGTATAATTTTTAAGTAATTAATTTGCATTTTATTGCATGACATAAGTATTTGATACATCAGAAAAGCAGAACTTAATATTTGGTACTCCCGGGCGGCGCAGTGGTCTAGGGCACTGCATCGCAGTGCTAGCTGCGCCACCAAAGTCTCTGGGTTCGCGCCCAGGCTGGGCTGGGTTCGCGCCCAGGCTCTGTCACAGCCGGCCGCAACCGGGAGGTCCGTGGGGCGACGCACAATTGGCATAGCGTCGTCCGTGTTAGGGAGGGTTTGGCCGGTAGGGATATCCTTGTCTCAGTATGTAAAAATTTAATAAAATGTATGCACTCTACTGTAAGTCGCTCTGGATAAGAGCGTCTGCTAAATGACTAAAAATGTAAATGGTACAGAAACCTTTGTTTGCAATTACAGAGATCATATGTTTCCTGTAGTTCTTGACCAGGTTTGCACACACTGCAGCAGGGATTTTGGCCCACTCCTCCATACAGACATTCTCCAGATCCTTCAGGTTTTGGGGCTGTCGCTGGGCAATACGGACTTTCAGCTCCCTCCAAAGATTCTCTATTGGGTTCAGGTCTGGAGACTGGCTAGGCCACTCCAGGACCTTGAGATGCTTCTTACGGAGCCACTCCTTAGTTGCCCTGGCTGTGTGTTTCAGGTTGTTGTCATGTTGGAAGACCCAGCCACGACCAATCTTCAATGCTCTTACTGAGGGAATGAGGTTGTTGGCCAAGATCTCGCGATACATGGCCCCATCCATCCTCCCCTCAATACGGTGCAGTCGTCCTGTCCCCTTTGCCGAAAAGCATCCCCAAAGAATGATGTTTCCACCTCCATGCTTCACGGTTGGGATGGTGTTCTTGGGGTTGTACTCATCCTTCTTCCTTCAAACACGGCGAGTGGAGTTTAGACCAAAAAGCTCTATTTTTGTCTCAGACTACATGACCTTCTCCCATTCCTCCTCTGGATCATCCAGATGGTCATTGGCAAACTTCAGATGGGCCTGGACATGCGCTGGCTTGAGCAGGGGGACCTTGCGTGCGCTGCAGGATTTTAATCCATGACGGCGTAGTGTGTTACTAATGGTTTTCTTTGAGACTGTGGTCCCAGCTCTCGTCAGGTTATTGACCAGGTCCTGCCGTGTAGTTCTGGGCTGATCCCTCACCTTCCTCATGATCATTGATGCCCCACGAGGTGAGATCTTGCATGGAGCCCCAGAGGGTGATTGACAGTCATCTTGAACTTCTTCCATTTTCTAATAATTGTGCCAACAGTTGTTGCCTTCTCACCAAGCTGCTTGCCTATTGTCCTGTAGCCCGTCCCAGCCTTGTGCAGGTCTACAATTTTATCCCTGATGTCCTTACACAGCTCTCTGGTCTTGGCCATTGTGGAGAGGTTGGAGTTTGTTTGATTGAGTGTGTGGACAGGTGTCTTTTATACAGGTAACGAGTTCAAACAGGTGCAGTTAATACAGGTATGAGTGGAGAACAGGAGGGCTTCTTAAAGAAAAACTAACAGGTCTGTGAGAGCCAGAAATCTTACTGGTTGGTATGTCATGCAATAAAATGCTAATTAATTACTTAAAAATCATACAATGTGATTTTCCGGATTTTTATTTTAGATTCCGTCTCCCACAGTTGAAGTGTACCTATGATAAAAATTACAGACCTCTACAAGTCGGAAAACCTGCAAAATCGGCAGTGTCTCAAATACTTGTTCTCCCCACTGCATGTGTGTGTGTAGGCTAATTGTTCATGTTAGTTTACATGGCTGGTTGCATTGCCTTGCTGGATTCTTAATTAAATTCAGTCAATTTGCTAACATCCCCTGAATTAAATTCAGTCAACTTTATGAACCTGTCAAAAACAAAAACACAATGCTCGATAACAACGACACCGTGAACACTAAATGCAACAAGGCTTAGCCAAAGCTACACCCTCGTGGTTAGTGTGTGTTGTGCTATCTAGGTCATTGCTCTACCTACAATTGCATTGACACGTTTAATTGATCAGCAAAATTCAACATGTTGCTTAGTTGCTTGCAAATAGATTATTTTTTACGTTATAAGAAGAAAAAAACGATTCGTGTATTTGAGGTAGTATCACCAGAGAGTTAGTAACATCGCCGTTCCGTGCTAGTGGAAAACGACACCAATAAAGTGGGCAGTGGGCCTGCCAGGGCAATATAACGCTAACTTTACTTTATATAACCGTCATAGATAGCTATGAGGATATGGTTGTTGGGCTATGGCATACTACAAGCTCTAGTACCTAGATAGCTGTTGTTGGTTTTGTTGTTCTTTGACATGAAGCTGCATATGTATCCCTGAACAAGCTCAAAGTTCGCTGTGACAACAAACAATTAACGTTATCCTGTATGACAACAATATATACATGGCACGTAAACAGTATTTTTACCGACAAAACACCACGCTCACCTCGTGATCATGGAGCTCTCGACAGTAACATTATACTGTACTGTAGCTAGCTAACGTTACATTGTCTCCCCTTGCGCCAGCTCCTCCCACTGTCCTTTAACAAAACCATCGTCAACACATTTGTATTTAGATATAAAACACCCACTATTGGGTATATACTATGTTGTAAATATATGAAGATATGAATATAACATTCAGAAATCCAGAAACTTACCAGCCGCTTATGTTTCTTCAGCATCTTCCGTAAAATCCACTGTCGCTTTTCTCTGACGGACGGTCACCGGTGAGATCAGCACGCTAGTCGCGTATAAGGGGCGGGGATAAAGGGCTGTATTTTAATAATCTAAAACAGTTCCTCTCCTCGTCCCTTTTTCTCGTTCATTGACATTAGGCAACTTCCCAGACGAAAGCAACAAACAAAAAAACATGTAGGCATCTCACATATTGCTTTCACATCCAGCTTGTGTTTTGAAAGTGAAATCTAGAACCGGAAGTGACGCTTGTTTATGTGTCAATGCATTCTGCGGAGGGATATGATCTTTTTTTTAATCTTATTGGATTTTACAGGAAATGTTACTTTCCTTGAACTGTCAGCTGAACCCACGGAACAAGCTAAATCTCGACGCTCAATTTATATATTTTTCAAATGGAGTCGTCTTAGCAAAATGCATGGGGATGACATATTAGAACCGATTAAGTTAGCTAGATGCTAACCAGATACGAAGCCAAACAGCACTACACTGCATCTCAACCATCTGGTAAACAATACCCTGCACTGTAATTTCATCAACGTCACGTGCATTTTGTGTTCCATTTGTATTGTAAGTATATCAAACTGTATGTACTATTCGGTTGTTATGCATTTTTTTTCTTTGTTTAGTAGACTGACATATTCATGCGCATGACAATGGTAAGTTATTGCACTGTCATCATCACAGTGTACCTTCCTTACATTAGATTTTTTATTTCACCTTTGTTTAACCAGGTAGGCAAGTTGAAAACAAGTTCTCATTTACAATTGCGACCTGGCCAAGATAAAGCAAAGCAGTTCGACACATACAACAACACAGAGTTACACATGGAGTAAAACAAACATAGTCAATAATACAGTAGAAAAATAAGTCGATATACAATGTGAGCAAATGAGGTGAGATAAGGGAGGTAAAGGCAAAAAAGGCCATGGTGGCGAAGTAAATACAATATAGCAAATAAAATACTGGAATGGTAGATTTGCAGTGGAAGAATGTACAAAGTAGAAATAATGGAGTGCAAAGGAGCAAAATAAATAAATACAGTAGGGGAAGAGGTAGTTGTTTGGGCTAAATTATAGATGGGCTATGTACAGGTGCAGTAATCTGTGAGCTGCTCTGACAGCTGGTGCTTAAAGCTAGTGATGGAGATAAGTGTTTGTTTTTGTAGTTGTCCACATATTCTGTCAGAACCTTCCAGAGTAGTGATGCAGTACGGACGGGCAGGTGCAGGCAGCAATCGGTTGAAGAGCATGCATTTAGTTTTACTTGTATTCTTGAGCAGTTGGAGGCCAGGGAAGGAGAGTTGTATGGCATTGAAGCTCGTCTGGAGGGTTGTTAACACAGTGTCCAAAGAAGGGCCAGAAGTATACAGAATGGTGTTGTCTGCGTAGAGGTGGATCAGAGACTCACCAGCAGCAAGAGCGACATCATTGATGTATACAGAGAAGAAAGTCGGCCCAAGAATTGAACCCTGTGGCACCCCCATAGAGACTGCCAGAGGCCCGGACAACAGGCCCTCCGATTTGACACACTGAACTCTATCAGAGAAGTAGTTGGTGAACCAGGCGAGGCAATCATTTGAGAAACCAAGGCTATCGAGTCTGCCGATGAGGATGTGGTGATTGACAGAGTCGAAAGCCTTGGCCAGGTCAATGAATACGGCTGCACAGTATTGTTTCTTATCGATGGCGGTTAAGATATCGTTTGGGACCTTGAGCGTGGCTGGGGTGCACCCATGACCAGCTCTGAAACCAGATTGCATAGCGGAGAAGGTGCGGTGGGATTCGAAATGGTCGGTAATCTGTCTGTTGACTTGGCTTTCGAAGACCTTAGAAAGGCAGGGTAGGATAGATGATGAGGCAATGCATATGATCCCATTTTCATGGCTAAGTATGTAGCACTAAACGAGTTTGAAAGCAGCTAACTAGATATCAATTTGTAGCCAGTACTGTAGCCACAATTATTATTTACATAGCTATGCTATTTACATTCATACATACCGTTGTTGTTGTTATACAGTGGGGCAAAAAAGTATTTAGTCAGCCACCAATTGTGCAAGTTTTTTGCCCCACTGTACATACCCGTATTGTTTATTGTAAGCCAGGTAGTTTGGATACTGGATGCTGATTGGCTAAAACAGCATTCAGCCGTGTGTATGAGAGATCATATACCAAGGATATTACAAAACATTTATTTTTACTGTTCTAATTATGTTTGTAACTATTTTATAATAGCATTAAGGCACTTTGGGTGTTTGTGGAATATGACCAATATACCACAACTAAGGGCTGTATCCAGGCACTCTGCTTTTCGTCTTGCATAAGAACAGCCCTTTGCAATGGTATATTGGCCATATACCACATCCCCTTGGGCCTTATTGCTTAATTATGCAATAGGTGGGAAATTACTTTAGGTTGTATTGGCTGATCTGAGAGCCATTCACAAACTGTTACAATCATTGAATCTTTTTTAGTTTTTCTTATTTTTGGCAAGTGTTTGATTGTTCATGTCTATGTCAACCCAGGACCCTGGTCAGAGTGAAGCAGAACCATGGGGAATCAGCTAGCAGGGATCGCTCCTGCCCAGATCCTATCTGTCGACAGCTACTTCTCTGACATCCATGATCACGAGTACGACAAGAGCCTGGGCAGCACGCGCTTCTTTAAGGTGGCCCGCGCCAAGCACAGGGAAGGCCTGGTGGTGGTGAAGGTGTTTGCCATCCAGGACCCATCTCTACCTCTCACCAGCTACAAGCAGGAGCTGGAGGAGCTAAAGATCAGACTACACTCGTGCCAGAACTGCCTGCCCTTCCAGAAGGCCTCCCTCACTGAGAAAGCAGCCATCCTCTTCCGCCAGTACGTCCGGGACAACTTGTATGATCGCATCAGCACGCGACCCTTCCTCAACAATGTGGAGAAGCGCTGGCTAGCCTTCCAGATCCTCACCGCCGTAGACCAGGCGCACAAATCGGGCGTGCGCCACGGTGACATTAAGACAGAAAACGTGATGGTGACCAGCTGGAACTGGGTGCTGCTCACAGACTTTGCCAGCTTCAAGCCCACCTATCTGCCTGAGGACAACCCAGCTGACTTTAATTACTTCTTTGACACGTCTCGACGGAGGACATGTTACATCGCCCCCGAGAGGTTTGTGGATGGGAGTATGTTCACCACAGAGAGCGACCAGAATACCCCTCTGGTGGACCTCACCAGCAACAGCCAGAGGAGCAGGGGAGAGCTCAAACAGGCAATGGATATCTTCTCAGCAGGTAACGTTCATAGCTGAAACATATTTTCTGTTTGGGGCAATAGAGAGAGATAAGTGGATGCCATGGACTCGTCCAATTTACTAGTAGTTGTATGATCGACATTGAGAGTGTTTAAACATCTAATGTACATTACCCTTCCCTGGCTGTTATTTCATGTGTTTTTTAGGTTGTGTGATCGCAGAACTCTTCACAGAGGGAGTACCACTGTTTGATCTCTCCCAACTTCTGGCGTATCGCAAAGGACACTTCCAGACAGAGCATGTTCTCATGAAAATAGAAGACCATTACATCAGAGAACTAGTAATAGTCTATATGTTTTATCTTCACGTGAAGATGTTCTTGTGAAATCCTAAATTCATCCTGAGCACCAATTCTTAAGTACCGCTGTTTCCTGGTAACCATCAAAACCCTCTTTTCGCCTCCTAGGTGGCCCAGATGGTGCAGCGGGAGCCGGAGAAGCGTCTGACTGCGGAGGAGTACCTGAAGCAGCAGAGAGGTAACGCCTTCCCAGACATCTTCTACACCTTTCTGCAGCCCTACATGGCCCAGTTTGCCAAGGAGACCTTCCAGTCGGCAGACGAGCGTGTGTTGGTCATCCGCAAGGACCTGGATAACATCCTCCATAACCTCCGCGGGGGAGGGCCAGGCGGGTCGACAGAGAAGCCTGAGAAGGAGGACCAGGAGTCGAGTGTGGTGTCGGCCAAGGAGGAGCAGGGTCTGGTGGTGTTGGTGTCTGTCATCACCTCCTGCCTCCAGACGCTGCGTTCCTGCGACTCCAAGCTGGCGGCTCTGGAGCTGGTGCTGCACCTGGCGGGCCGCCTCAGGGTGGAGACGCTGCTGGACCGCATCACGCCATACCTGCTGCACTTCTGCAGCGACCTGGCGCCACGGGTTAGGGCCCAAGCCGTGCGCACCCTAGCCAAGGTGCTGGCGCTGGTGAAGGAGGTTCCCCGTAACGATGTCAACATCTACCCAGAGTACATCCTACCGGGCATCGCCCACCTGGCGCAGGACGACGCCACCATTGTCAGGCTGGCATACGCAGGTCAGTTAGGTTGACAATGACCACGGGTCGCTCTAAATATGATAACACACTTAATTGTCCAAAGGTTGTCAGTATTTATTGTTGTTTGTAATGCCTATCCATTCGCCTCTCCTTTTCTCAGAGAACATAGCCCACCTGGCTGAGACAGCTTTGCGTTTTTTAGAGCTCGTTCAGGAGAATAACCTCAATATGGAGCACGGCTTGAATGGGGAGGACACAGAGGAGACCCTCCACCCCAATGAGAACTACGACTCTGGTAATTTTAAGGCCTCCTCTCTCTCAAATATCAGATCGGAGGTAGAGGTTTATCACCGAAACATGGTTACTGAATGCCGCACCTGACGCTCCCTTGGGAAAATCATATTCTGTTCTGACTTCCTGTTCCTCCTGACAGAGCTGCAGGCGCTTCATGAGATGGTGCAGCAGAAGGTGGTTACGTTACTGAGCGACTCAGAGAACATCGTCAAGCAGTCTCTGATGGAGAACGGCATCACGCGGCTCTGTGTGTTCTTCGGCCGGCAGAAGGCCAACGACGTGCTCCTGTCCCACATGATCACTTTCCTGAACGACAAGAATGACTGGCACCTTCGGGGAGCCTTCTTCGACAGCATCGTGGGTAAGGTGGAGGACTGTGCCACAGACACGGTGCCCACACTTAGTCACTCAAATATGCTAATGGGCAAAGCTGGATGTGTACATGCAGGAAGTCTCCGAGATACAGAGATCCTAGAATATATTTTCTCTTCAATGACCCGTCTTTCACTTTCCACTCTCTCCACTCTCCCCCTCCTCCCCCCTTCCTCTTGGTTTCTGTCTTTTAATTTTCTCTTTTACTCTCCCTCTCATCTCTCTCTCTCTTCCTCTCTTTCCATCTCTCTTCCTCTCTTTCCATCTCTCTTCCTCTCTTTCCATCTCTCTCACTCTCTTTCCATCTCTCTCTCTCCCTCTTTCCGTCTCTCTCTCTCTCCCTCTTTCCGTCTCTCTCTCTCTCTCTCCCTCTTTCCGTCTCTCTCTCTCTCTCTCCCTCTTTCCGTCTCTCTCTCTCTCTCTCCCTCTTTCCGTCTCTCTCTCTCTCTCTCTCCCTCTTTCCGTCTCTCTCTCTCTCTCTCCCTCTTTCCGTCTCTCTCTCTCTCTCTCTCCCTCTTTCCGTCTCTCTCTCTCTCTCTCTTTCCATCTCTCTCTTTCTCTCTCTCTCCCTCTTTCCATCTCTCTCTCTCTTTCCATATCTCTCTTTCTCTCTCTCTCCCTCTTTCCATCTCTCGCTCTCTTTCCATCTCCTCTCTCTCTTTCTCTCTCTCTTTCCATTTCCTCCAGGTGTGGCGGCGTACGTGGGCTGGCAGAGCTCATCCATCCTGAAGCCCCTCCTGCAGCAGGGTCTGAGTGACGCGGAGGAGTTTGTCATCTACAAGGCCCTCAACTCTCTCACCTGCATGTGCCAGCTGGGCCTGCTGCAGAAACCACACATCTACGAGTTTGTCAGTGACATCGGTGAGATGGGGTGGAGAGGAGCTTAGAGATGGCAGGGGAAGGATAGTGTTGTTACTATACTATGTAAAAAAGGCACTTTTTGTGATTAACTTTACCCCCTTATTTTGAAAGCTCCATTCCTGTGCCACCCCAACCTGTGGATCCGCTACGGGGCGGTGGGCTTCATCACCGTGGTGGCCCAGCATCTCAACATAGCAGACGTCTACTGCAAACTGATGCCTCACCTCAACCCCTTCATCACCCAGCCCATCATACAGGTAAGACTTCCACACACGCTCACTTACCATCTTCACGTGTAACACATTGAAAGAATCTCCCAGACTCTTATTCAATTATGTTATGTGGTGCTATTCTATGGTGTGCTGTACTTTGCTATGCTATGTTATGCTGTACTGTGCTATGCTATGTTATGCTGTACTGTGCTATGCTATGTTATGGTGTGCTGTACTTTGCTATGTTATGAAGTGCTATGTTATGGTGTGCTGTACTGTGCTTTGCTATGTTATGGTGTGCTGTGCTTTGCTATGTTATGGTGTGCTGTGCTATGCTAGGTTATGGTCTGCTGTGCTATGTTATGGTGTGCTATGCTATGTTATGGTGTATTGTGCTATGTTATGGTGTACTGTGCTATGTTATGGTGTACTGTGCTATGTTATGGTGTACTGTCCTATGTTATGGTGTGCTGTACTGTGCTATGTTATTGTGTGCTGTGCTATGTTATGTTATGGTGTGCTGAGCTATGTTATGGTGTGTTGTACTGTGCTATGTTATGGTGTACTGTGCTATGTTATGGTGTACTGTGCTATGTTATTGTGTACTGTGCTGTGTTATGGTGTACTGTGCTGTGTTATGGTGTGCTATGTTATGGTGTACTGTGCTATGTTATGTTATGGTGTGATATGCTGTACTGTGCTATGTTATGTTATGGTGTGATATGCTATGGTATGCTGTACTGTGCTATGTTATGGTGTACTGTGTTATGTTATGTTATGGTGTGATATGCTATGGTATGCTGTACTGTGCTATGTTATGGTGTACTGTGTTATGTTATGTTATGGTGTGATATGCTAGGGTATGCTGTACTATGCTATGTTATGGTGTGCTATGTTATGGTGTACTGTGCTATGTTATGTTATGGTGTGATATGCTATGGTATGCTGTACTGTGCTATGTTATGGTGTACTGTGTTATGTTATGGTGTGATATGCTAGGGTATGCTGTATTATGCTATGTTATGGTGTGCTATGTTATGGTGTACTGTGCTATGTTATGTTATGGTGTGATATGCTATGGTATGCTGTACTGTGCTATGTTAAATGAGGCTGTGTTTCCTCTCAGATTGATAAAGAGATAGTACTGCTGAGTGTGCTGAAGGAGCCAGTGAGCCGCTCCATCTTCGACTACTCCCTGCGCTCCAAAGACATCGCCAGCCTCTTCCGCCACCTGCTGCTGCGGCAGAAGAAGCGTAGCGGCTCACTCCCAGAATGCCCCATTCCGGAGGACCCCGCCATCGCCCAGCTGCTTAAGAAACTGCTCTCTCAGGTCAGAGGGCGGGAGTGATGTCTCGACGTTACATGGATGGGAAATGTATTGTTTCCATATAATGCACAGCGTTTGACCATTATTGTTATGATGATGATGATCACAACGATGGTGATAATTGTTTATTGTAGGGGATGACGGAGGCTGAAGAGGACAAACTGCTAGCACTGAAGGACTTCATGCTCAAGTCCAACAAGGCCAAGGCCAACATGGGAGACCAGAGCCACCTGGGGGAGGCAGTCCAGAGCGGGGTCATTGACCTGGCCACGCTGGGCATCATGGGACGCCAGGTGGACCTGGTCAAACCTAAACAGGAGGCCGAGGACAAGAGAGGTAGGGACGCCACTGACACCTGGTGGTGAAAGTACACCCCTGTAATAGCAGAGAGGGGTACACAAACCCAAACTCTGCAAATACACAGACAGACCAATTCTGATATTTGGCCCAAATATTGAAGAGAAAAAAATGGAAATGGGCTGCCTGTGTAAACACAGCCAAGTTGACCCTTAGCCTTAAAACTCTTGTGTGTAAACACTGAAAAGATTGGATCGGTTGATATTATAGTTTATATATTTTCAACATGTTTGATATCAATGACCTGTCATTTATCTGTTTGCAGACTTCATCACTACAGCATCTGGTATATTGCTGGTGTGGTTTAGCCTGTAATGATGTGCATAACAAATAATCCCATCCAGACAGCATTTCCCCCAGATTACCCACATCGCCTCATTACATTTCATTCACTAGATGGGTTAAACTGCATCAGGACAAGCAGAGTTTTCACAAGTTCTCATTACCTCTGTGGCTGTCAACACACGACAGAGCAGTACATGTTAGCGTTCAGTCAAACCTTTATTTGGTTATTCCTGCAGCAGCACACATACATCTCATTTTCCCTGTAGTCAAATATACTGTCCGACTGGCCTTGAGTTGTGTTAACATACCAGACAGACTCCCCCTAGGGGCATCACGTTCTGTTAAAAAGACCTGTGTGCTCTCTGGCAGTAGTGTAAACAATGGATCTAAGGCCCTTAGTCTGTTTAAGGAACACTATACCAGTTAAATCCCATATGGGTCTAGACCATGGTATTCAATAGAAAGTATTTATTCAAGGACACACTGAAAGATTGTGTTGTGTATCTACGCCATAGGATAACAGGTACAGTATATTAACATTAACCTGTTGGGCGTTTTGGAGGTTTTTTTTCATAGGCACTGTTAGTAGCTTGTCTGACACAATTTACTGTGGGCTAAAAGTGACTGTGTTGCAGCTGGTATGTTTCAATCGCATGGATCTGTCCTTTTGGAGTGTTGGACTGCTGCTGGTGACTAATTTAACTACTCACTCTAACATGTCCTGTGATTAGCATATCTCCCAGCTCCCAACTGCTTCATGTAGTCTGTTGGTCTTAAAACCTGTTGTATCTGCGTTGGCCTTCAGCTCCTTTTAACGCCTGCCGTCTCCCGTTAGTATTTTCATTAAATGTTTGAAACCGTAGTGCCTTCTCCATGGCTTATTGGAATAGCTGAAAAGAGGGAGCCCCCTTCAACTTAATGGCTATTCAATCCAACAGTCCTCAAACTTTTGACCTCCAGTGCTGAATGCTTCTTAACTAGTGTTTCTTAGCTTTTTCTGTTTTTCCCTTTCTGTCTTCAGCACGGAAACACACCAAACAGGACTCCAACATGAATGAAGAGTGGAAGAGCATGTTTGGCTCTCAGGAGTCAGCGGCTACGGCACCAGAGCCCCCCACGGTACATAACGGGTTAACCTATGATGTCTGCTAAGAATAAGGGGGGGCGAGGGTTGAATGATCGATTGATTGATTTACTAATTGATTTATTATATAGTCTGGTAATCTACCTTCTATCTCTGTACTCCACCAGATGTCTGACGGGGCAGGGACTCAGACCAGGAAGACCACAGCCTCCCCTGGTGTCCCTGTGGGGCAGTCTGCAGGCGCAGTCTCCACCTACCAGCGTCGTCTCAACACGTGCAAGGCGGAGCTTCAACATCTGGTGCAGCAGAAGAGGGAGCAGTGCAGCGCAGAGCGCATGGCCAAGCAGATGATGGAGAGCGCTGAATGGGAGAGCCGTCCGCCTCCGCCAGGTAAAGTAGTGCCACTGGGACAACAAAGGTTAGTCCATAATGACTCCACAAGGGATTCTTTTTTGTCATTATATTATTGAATATACCACTAGAGGTGTGTTTCTTGCCAATTTGGACTAAGCACAGCAGAAATGTCAACAAGCAGTAGGCTTAGTCAGGGCCCCTCCACATCCACATTGTGTTGTTGTTTTGTTCTGCAGGGTGGCACCCTAAGGGTCTTCTAGTGGCCCACCTCCATGAGCACAAGTCAGCTGTCAACCGTATCCGTGTGTCAGACGAGCACTCCATCTTCGCCACGGCCTCCAACGACGGCACCGTCAAGGTCTGGGACAGCCAGAAGATGGAGGGCAAAACCACCACCACCAGGTACGCCAACCAAATAGTAACCAATAACCAACCAGTTAACCAAGTAGTAACCAATAACAAACCAGTTAACCAAGTAGTAACCAATAACAAACCAGTTAACCAAGTAGTAACCAATAACAAACCAGTTAACCAAGTAGTAACCAATAACCAACCAGTTAACCAAGTAGTAACCAATAACCAACCAGTTAACCAAGTAGTAACCAATAACCAACCAGTTAACCAAGTAGTAACCAATAACCAACCAGTTAACCAAGTAGTAACCAATAACCAACCAGTTAACCAAGTAGTAACCAATAACCAAGTAGTAACCAATATACAACCAATTAACCAAGTAGTAACCAATAACCAACCAATTAACCAAGTAGTAACCAATATACAACCAGTTAACCAAATAGTAACCAATATACAACCAGTTAACCAAGAAGTAACCAATAACAAAACAGTTAACCAAGTAGTAACCAATAACAAACCAGTTAACCAAGTAGTAACCAGTAACCAACCAGTTAACCAAGTAGTAACCAATAACCAACCAGCTAACCAATAACCAACCAGGGTTGAGGGTTATCAGGGATAGAAGACCTGCAAGTGGTGGACAAAAATGATAACAAATGAGGGACTAGAAGATGACTATTGGGCGACTACTCATGTATTTTCGGGTGGGGGCATTGTCATTTTGTTGTCTTTCATTCATCCAGGTGAATCTGCTTTTTTTTTGGTCCACCACCTGTACCTTTTAACACATAGTAGAGAGGGAGAGTTGAAACAGTCTTCAAATAGACTTTAGGAAGACAAGTTGGAGTAATTTAACAAGAATAGCAGTACAGCAAATGTCAGATTTCAGACATTCATTGAAAGCTGTGTGTATTATGAGTGCTACTTCCATGATGAATAGCAATATTAAGATTATTTGAATAACTTTATGGGAGATTAATATAATCACATTTTACATAAGAAATGTCAGTTTTGAACATTTGGAAATTAATTAAAATATATTATTTAAGAGGTGGGTTTATTTGGAACACCCATGGCTTAAAGGGTACACTTGATACCCATTAAGCCCACTCTGGACTTTGCACATATTTAATAAATATTTGTATGTATTATAATAAAATCTAAGTCAAGTTATAAAACTTCACATGAGAGATGAGTCTTTCATGTTATCTCCAATTTTTTAAATAAAAACGAGGGCAGTATTGTCACGCCCTGACCGTAGATTGCTTTGTATGTTTCTATTTTTAGTTTGGTCAGGGTGTGATGTGGGTGGGTATTCTATGTTGTAGGTCTAGGTTTTCTATTTCTATGTGTTTGGCCTGGTATGGTTCTCAATCAGGGGCAGCTGTCTATCGTTGTCTCTGATTGAGAGCCATACTTAGGTAGCCTGTTTTCCCACTTTTGTTTGTGGGTGGTTATTTTCTGGTTAGTGTTTGTTGCACCTGTCAGAACTGTTCGTTGGTTGTTTTGTTGTTTTTGTTCGTGTATTCACTTTGATTAAAAGTATTATGGATACGTACCACGCTGCACTTTGGTCTTCCTCTCCTTCTCCCGACGACTATTGTTACAAGTATATGTTAGAAATGTCTGAACTTAGATTTTAGTGGGCTTAATAGGTACACTTACCCTAGTTTATCTGAGCAGGATGGGAAAACCATTACCAGGATATAGGTGGTGAATACCGTTACCAGGATATAGCCAGGATATAGGTGGTGAAAACCGTTACCAGGATATAGGTGGTGAATACCGTTACCAGGATATAGCCAGGATATAGGTGGTGAAAACCGTTACCAGGATATAGGTGGTGAATACCGTTACCAGGATATAGCCAGGATATAGGTGGTGAAAACCGTTACTGGGTATAAGTGGTGAATACCGTTGCCAGGATATAGGTGGTGAAAACCGTTACCAGGATATAGGTGGTGAATACCGTTACCAGGATATAGCCAGGATAAAGGTGGTGAATACCGTTACCGTGTATAGGTGGTGAATACCGTTACCAGGATATAGCCAGGATATAGGTGGTGAAAAACGTTACCAGGATATAGGTGGTGAACACCGTTACCAGGTCCTCTTTAGGTACAGTGCCTTCAGAAAGTATTCATACCCCTTGACTTAGTCCACATTTTGATATGTTACAGCCTGAATTAAAAATATATTAATACATCATAATGACTAAGTGAAAACATGTTTTTAGAGATTTTTGACAATTTATTGACAATGGAATACAGAAATATCTCATTTATTTCGAACAAAAATGTAAACACAACATGCAACAATTTCTAAGATTTTACTAAGTTACAGTTCATAGAAGGAAATCAGTCAATTGAAATAAATTAATTTGGCCCTAATCTATGAATTTCACATGACTGGGCAGGGGCGGAGCCATGAGTGGGACTGGGAGGGCATAGGCCCACCCATTGGGGAGCCAGGCCCTGCCAATCGGAATGAGTTTTTCTCCACAAAAGGGATTTATTCCAGACAGAAATACTCCTCAGCACTCAAGACATTTCAGCTTTTCATTTAGAATTCATTAAAACAAAATTCTAAAAACAGAATTCCACTTTGACATTATGGGGTATTGTGTGTTGGACACAAAATCTTAATTTAATACATTTTCTAATTCAGGCTGTAGCACAACAAAATGTGAAAAGTCAAGGGGTGTGAGTACTTTCTGAAGGCAATGTATATGAAAGTGTATTAAGACATCGGAGGAGGAACAGACATCAGCTCGCCTTTTCACAGATGTGCTCTACCTGTGTTGACCATCTAAGATTTGATTGGAATGCACTTGGATAAGAGCGTCACTCTGGATAAGAGCGTCACTCTGTATAAGAGCGTCACTCTGGATATGAGCGTCACTCTGGATAAGAGCGTCACTCTGGATAAGAGCGTCACTCTGGATAAGAGCGTCACTCTGGATAAGAGCGTATCTCTGGATAAGAGCGTCTCTCTGGATAAGAGCGTCTCTCTGGATAAGAGCGTCACTCTGGATAAGAGCGTCTCTCTGGATAAGAGCGTCTCTCTGGATAAGAGCGTCACTCTGGATAAGAGCGTCTCTCTGGATAAGAGCGTCTCTCTGGATAAGAGCGTCACTCTGGATAAGAGCGTCTCTCTGGATAAGAGCGTCACTCTGGATAAGAGCGTCTCTCTGGATAAGAGCGTCACTCTGGATAAGAGCGTCACTCTGGATAAGAGCGTCTCTCTGGATAAGAGCGTCACTCTGGATAAGAGCGTCACTCTGGATAAGAGCGTCACTCTGAATAAGACCGTCTGCTATAAATGACCAAAACGTTCATTAGTTTTTCCATCAACAACAGGCCTCAATCCAACCTGTGTGAATGTTTTGATGCTGTCTTACAGGTCAGTGCTGACGTACTCCCGCATCGGGGGCCACGTGAAGACGTTGACCTTCTGTCAGGGATCACACTACCTGGCTGCTGCCTCAGACAACGGTTCCATCCAGCTCCTGGCCATCGAGGCCAACAAGCCCCCCAAATCACCCAAAGTGAACCCCTTTCAGACCCGGTATGTACTATCCATCATGGGTTGATCAAGCAGAACGTTGGTTTTATTTACAGTAGTTGATATAATTATTATTATTGTTTATAGGATTTATATAACGCTTTTCGACCAACTGGGGTACACAAAGCACTTTACATAGTAGGGGGAAACTCACCTCATCCACCACCAAGGGACTTGCAGTATCATGTAGTTATCATGATCATGCAGTAGAGACTGTAGTATCATGTAGTTATCATGATCATGCAGTAGATACCGCAGTATCATTTTGATGCCACAATGTAATAATGAGTTACTCCACATTTTACTGTTATATCGGCTGTCCTCTCAGGTTCCTGGACCAGAAGGATGACGGCTGCGTGGTGGACATCCACCATTTTAATTCTGGAGCCCAGTCTGTGCTGGCCTACGCCACGGTGAACGGCTCCCTGGTGGGCTGGGACCTGCGCTCCAACTCCAACGCCTGGACCCTCCGCCACGACCTCCGCCTGGGCCTCATCACCTCCTTCACCGTGGACATGCACCAGTGCTGGCTCTGCCTGGGTATGTGGGTGTTGGTGTGAGCACGTGGGTGCATGTGGGTTGTGTGGTGCATGTTGTGTGTATGAAAAATGTAAATGGATTTCGTCTGAAAACTGCATTGAAAACTTAAACAGAGTTGTGACTTATCTACTGAATCCTATTCTGATTCGTCCACACACAGGTACAAGCAACGGCACTATGGCATGCTGGGACATGCGGTTCCAGCTGCCCATCTCAAATCACTCCCACCCTGCCCGAGCACGAATCAGACGGCTGCTCATGCACCCGCTCTACCAATCCTCCGTCATTGCTGGTGAGACTCGATGTCATCATATTTTTTTAATCTTTATTAACGAAACCTTTCTTTGAGGGGCAAATCAAGCTATTATTTGTGTGTTTTGTTGCTGTTTTGTAGCGGTCCAGGGCAACAATGAGGTATCCATGTGGGACATGGAGACTGGGGACAGGAAGTTCACGCTGTGGGCCAGCTCTGCTCCCCCTCTCTCAGAGATGCAGCCGTCCCCCCACAGTGTCCATGGGATCTACTGCAGCCCTGCAGACGGGAACCCCCTCCTCCTCACAGCCGGCTCCGACATGAGAATCAGGTATGTTTGCTATACTCTCGACTGGACTAACCATCCTTCTGATATATTTAACCCAGTTCTGACCAGGTATGTTTGCTATACTCTCGACTGGACTAACCATCCTTCTGATATATTTAACCCAGTTCTGACCAGGTATGTTTGCTATACTCTCGACTGGACTAACCATCCTTCTGATATATTTAACCCAGTTCTGACCATGTATGTTTGCTATACTCTCGACTGGACTATCCATCCTTCTGATATATTTAACCCAGTTCTGACCATGTATGTTTGCTATACTCTCGACTGGACTAACCATCCTTCTGATATATTTAACCCAGTTCTGACCATGTATGTTTGCCGGAGGACATTTAAGTTCGTGTTTGACAATTTGGCTTAGCCAAGAAGTGTGTTGGATGGCGTTAGCTTGTTTGTTTTGTCAGTCAAGTCTTATTTCTATACTGTGTTCTGTGTTATTACCAGGTTCTGGGACTTGGCTTACCCAGAGAGGTCCTACATCGTGGCAGGTGGAGCCAATGAACCGCTGCACTGTCCCTCAGTCCTCTACAGCCGCAAGATCATCGAGGGCACCGAGGTTGTACAGGTATGCCCTGATAGGACGGTGGCAGTGTAGTCAGTGTATTCCTCTAAGCACCTGGTCCTACAATGAGGTGTTCAATACGTCATTTCTGGGAGAGCAATTTATTTGCAGCGTTATAAACATGTATGAATAAGAAACCACAAGACAGGGAGAGATTGACCTACATTCCCTGTCCTGTCAGGAGATCCACAGCAAACAGAAGAGTGGAGCCACAGAGGACGCCCCCCGCAGGGGCCCAGAGTCCCTCCCCGTGGGCCACCATGACATCATCACTGACATCGCCACTTTCCAGACCACACAGGGCTTCATCGTCACTTCGTCCAGAGACGGCATCGTCAAAGTCTGGAAATAAACTGCCCCTTTCAGGCCCTCCCACTCTCGCTGACAGACACACCCAACCAACCAACCACACACACTAGTCCTCAACATCTTCACCCCAGAGTTTTGATCTATGTTGTAGACTTTTGTACATAGTATATTTTAAAGCTAATTAATATAAGAGAAGCTTCTGGAAATCCTGTCGCAAAATACGAGTAGATGTCAACCCTTTGTTTGTAATGACATTCACTGAAGTCACAATTATGCAATGCCTGATATCTGTTTATGTTAAACTGCTCAAAAGCAACTGTTCAAGAAGTGTCAATAAAGTTTGGTATGATGAATGAACCCTTTATGAACTGCTATTATGAACTCTATAGCTTTAGTGTTTATTGAGCACAATAGTCTTCTCTCATAGTCTCAAAGTTGTAACGTTAACAAACCAGGCCATGACCAGGACTGAACCCAATCCTTGGCATGAACAGTGTCCACATTCTCAAACCATAGCTGTTATCGATGACAACTGTCACAAGTTTAATTTGTATATCAAAACACAACAGCATATCCATTAATGCAGGGGCTTACCAGGGCTGAAGCCCCTGGATCCAGGCCCATAAGGGACCCAATAGGCAGCAAAAATAATAAGGAAATATATACAGTCTATATTATACAGTCTATGTAATTATATATGTTTTTTTTTTTACTGCAATCGCCAACCATGGGATGATTCAGGAGCCCGCTCTCAAGGAGTGTAGACAGCGTGCTGCCGCTCCGCTAATCATCAAATGAGGGGAGGGGAGGAGGTAGGGGGCCCACATGGGTAACTGGGGGGCCCTGTCTTGATTGGGTAACTGACTAATACATTTTTTTTTAATGCATAATAAATCAATCTAACTGGTCAATTGTGTGAGTCGAGCTGGGCCCAAGAGGCAAAACATTTTTTTTTTAATTATCCAGCACGGGAGCCCACACCAACGTGAAATGTTTTATAGGGGTGTTAGGCCACCACGAGCTGCCAGAACAGCTTCAATGGGCCTTGGCATAGATTCTAGAAGTGGACCTAAACCATGCCAGGAAAATGCATCCCACACGATAACATATACTTTGTATCCCTCATTTACTCAAGTGTTTCCTTTATTTGGGCAGCTACTGGTATGCCTACAGTCAGAAGGGCACACTTTGGGCAGCTACTGGTATGCCTACAGTCGGAAGGGCACACTTTGGGCAGCTACTGGTATGCCTACAGTCAGAAGGGCACAATTTGGGCAGCATATGCACCAAATATAGGTTACAGCTTGTTTTGTTGTGGCCATAGACATATAATCCATAAAATAATTTTGGAATCACTTACACTGGCAATTTGACTGTTAAACTCATGGGTACTAGCAATGGCTGCCAGTCCTGATTTGAATGGGAATAGCCATCTATGGATTATTTTTCTATGGTAGGTTGCTGCTGTAGGTTTGCCTTTTGCAGATTAAAAAATACTATCGTGGGAAAAACGTACAGTTTGGAAAGCAGATGCATACACCTGAAAGAAGACTAATCAGCCTGTAAAACCAATATGAATACATTATAAACTCCCATTTTTTGTGAACAGCGGCACGGTTTTAAAAAGTAGCTCATCTTGAGATAGGCTATCGCCACGACGACGAGTGCATCGGCCATCACCGTGAGTAGCCCTTGGCTTCATCTTCATCATTAGGTGAGTCAGTGTTCCACTGGAAATTGTATTTAGTAACTCAATGTATGTATACATACAAATGTATTTCTTTCTAATATTGTACATATCTGTGTGTCTCTTCATTGGCCTGGGCTATTGTTATGATTTCTTAACCCGGGCCAGGATCCGTTCAGAATCTATAGCAGTAGAATAAGATCATAAGAGCATCACAAATAAACTGACCGCTAAGGAATTTGTGCAGTTTTATTTTCAACCCTTAGCACCAAATGGTCAAGTTAGAGGAAACAGCAACAAATCCTATTTACAAACACTGAGCGGATGACATACAGCCTGAATTTACATCTACGATTGACATCCAAGCTCCAGAAGTAAACAGTGCTCAAGCCTGGTGCTTGAGTTGGTTTGGGAGCTGTTGATCTGTGATGGAAAATAGCCACAAGAGACAATACAGGTTATTTCATTGCTTTAAAGTCATTCTCACAAAAGCATCAGTGCCCTTATGTATGTTTGTTGCATGAGAGTCAGATCCGTTACTTAGGTCTGCTTGAACAGACTTGAATAAAATAGAGAAATATTCATTCTTCTGTTACAGTAATTTCAATTTTTACCCAAAAGGAGAACAACTAAATGCTAAAGATAAGGTCGAGAGTTATTTACACAGACAGTGCTGTTTTTGATGTTCACACGTTGAATGAGACATTTGTTTGGCTCGTTTTCTGGCATGATCTTCTTCAATTCACTCTAATCAGGGTTTTAGATGTGTGGAGTTCCTCCTCAGACAGAGGCCTTCGCAAGTCTCCTGCGTCTCGAAGCGGTTACCGTTGCCACCACAGCCGCCATACCAGAAACGGGAGCACTCGCTCTGTGTCGTGTCAAAGTACCACTTCAGAGTGTAGTTGTCACAACCTCCCTTGTCCTGTTTGAAGAAACATGCATCTGGGGAAGAGGAGGGAGAGGTAACGGGGCAAAGGAGAGAAATGGGAGATAGAAAAAAGGGGATAGGATTCAGGAGAAAACAACAGAGGGGAGAGGAAAGAGAGAGGGGAGAGGACAAATCCAAAGGTTGAGACTTATGCCTTTTACACTATTGTACAGACCCGAGCCTGCTGTCTTTTCACATGTATTATTGCATCCAAAATTAGAGAGAGATGTGGTCCTTACCCTGGTTAAGAACTGTACTTTCCTCTGTCCTCAGGAGGGTTGTGTGATCTGTGAACACATAACATTAGAAGAAAATCTCTGGCGTAGTGCTGTGAATGATGACCTCGCAGCTGACACGACAACATGAAACAACATGACAACTGACAAAAATGGCATCACAACTTTTGTCATTTCAATCCTGTAGTTGCTATACTGCTTAAACAAGGTATATTACAATCACTAATGTTAGGGGTTCAGCTCATTAGAATTCTCTCGACTGAAAGCCTCCTGATTTCAGAATGCTAATAGAACAAATAGTGCTCTCTTCTCATGCAGCATGCATTATGTGATTCAGCATTTGACAAACATCACAACAGTGGTTGTAATTCAGGTTGTGGCTAACAGAGCTCTACATCTCTGACCATGACGTTCAGTAGAGGTGGTAGCAGTAGAGGGCTGGGGGACTTACTGGAAGTGCCACACGTCTCAAACATTCGTTTTCCGTGCTAAAACAGTTGGTCGTTAGCGTCGCAACCGCTGTACCAAAAAGGCGAGCATGCACCGAGCGTTTTGTTAAAGTGCCATCGCTGGCCATAGTCCCCGCAGTTGGTGCCACTGTCGACATCAACTTACAGTGGGCTGAAGGCAGAACAAGCAGGTTTGTAAACGGGGAAGGAAGACATGCAGTATGTGGGTGCAAACTGAGACTACTCATGCAGTGGGATACGAGGGGACACGTGAGGGAGAGAGAGAAATAGAAGTTCTGTTATAAATGTGGGGTTACTGATTACCATTAGAGTTTGGCTGTGGCCGGGGGGGTGAAGTGGCTCCATCTCCCCTGGAGAAGGCATGTATAGTGTCAACCTGGTCAAGAGCTATCTGAGTCGGAAATACACCAGTGTGCTCCAGGAACTCCTCCTCATCTGTGTACTCCTCCTCTTCCTCCTTCCACTCCTCCCACTCTGCCTGTCCTTGTCCCTGTCCGTGTTCCTGTCCCAGCATCAGCTCACACTCGAGTTTGAGATGGGCAGGAGGGTAGCTGTTCATTCCCTCTGAAATAGTGAGGGAAGAGTGAGAGAGTTAGGACACTGACAAATACAAATGTTAAAATGTATGATTTGTTCTGGCATAATTATCTCTCCCTCAAGAGACATGTTAGTGTTCCTTACTGCTGAGGACCCTGAGGAAGGCTCTGAAGAAGCGCTGTGCGTAGCCTCTCTCCCACTCCTTCACGTGCCACAGATGGAGCAGGTGCTGCCCTGACGGCGTGCTCGCCAACTCCTCCACCTGGGTGCTGTTGTAATGGTCGCCCACCGCGATCACAAACAGGGAAACGCCCTGACACTTGGCCTTCTTGGAAATGTAGGCCAGCTTGGCCTGGTCCCAGTGGGCTGTCTTGGCCCCCACCACAGCCAGCACCACTCTACTCTTCCTGGGCCTGGTGGCCTTGAGGAACACCTTGCTCAGAGCGTACTCCAGGGTCTGCCCCAGAGACGACACTCCTCCCTGCTGCTGCATGCTCCTCAGGTGTGTCTGTAGACCAATGTGGTTGTGGTACTTCTGCAGGTCAAACTCTACCTTGACGGCCTGGGAAGTCTGGGGGAGCAGAGAACCACTGGTCTGGAGAAGGGCCACCCTGGCCCGGCCGTCAGCCACGCTGGGTTTGGGGCTCCAGGCTACCTGCTTCACCACTGAGCCCAGAAGCTCCTGGATGCCAGCGTACTGGTCGCCCCGGATCTCCCTTGAACCGTCCACCACCAGGGTCAGGTCCATATCCACCACCAGGGGCCGCTGAGCGTCAGTAAAATCACACTCCTGGGCTGGTTTACAGTGGTCTGATGGACACACAGAACCAGAGCTTAGAGATATTAGTAGTACAGTAGCATCAGTAGTAGTTGTGTAGTAGTAGTAGTATAGTAGCATCAGTAGTAGTAGTACAGTAGCAGTAGTACAGTAGCATCAGTAGCAGTAGTAATACAGTAGCATCAGTAGTACTGTAGTAGTAGTAGTAGTAGTAGTAATAGTATTAGTAGTGCAGTAGCATCAGTAGTAGTAGTACAGTAGCATCAGTAGTGGCAGTAGTATCAGTAGTAGTAGTAGTACAGTAGCATCAGTAGTGGCAGTAGTACAGTAGCATCAGTAGTAGTAGTAGTAGTACAGTAACATCAGTAGTAGTAGTAGTAGTACAGTAGCATCAGTAGTAGTAGTAGTACAGTAGCATCAGTAGTAGTAGTAGTAGTAGTAGTACAGTAGTAGTAGTACAGTAGCATCAGTAGTAGTAGTAGTACAGTAGCATCAGTAGTAGTAGTACTACAGTAGCATCAGTAGTAGTAGTAGTACAGTAGCAGTAGTACAGTAGCATCAGTAGCAGTAGTAGTACAGTAGCATCAGTAGTACTGTAGTAGTAGTAGTAGTAATAGTATTAGTAGTGCAGTAGCATCAGTAGTAGTAGTAGTAGTACAGTAGCATCAGTAGTAGTTGTACAGTAGTATCAGTAGTAGTAGTAGTAGTACTGTAGCATCAGTAGTAGTACAATAACATCAGTAGTAGTAGTAGTACAGTAGCATCAGTAGTAGTAGGAGGAGTAGTAGTAGTACAGTAGCATCAGTAGTAGTAGTAGTACAGTAGCATCAGTAGTAGTAGTAGTACAGTAGCAGCAGTAGTAGTACAGTAGCATCAGTAGTAGTAGTAGTAGTACAGTAGCATCAGTAGTAGTTGTACAGTAGTATCAGTAGTAGTACTGTAGTAGTACAGTAGCAGTAGTAGTACAGTAGTAGTAGTACAGTAGCATCAGTAGCAGTAGTAAGACAGTAGCATCAGTAGTAGTACAGTAGAATCAGTAGTAATAGTAATAATAGTACTGTAGTAGTACAGTAGCATCAGTAGTAGTAGTAGTAGTAGTACACTAGCATCAGTAGTAGTAGTACAGTAGCATCAGTAGTAGTTGTACAGTAGTATCAGTAGTAGTACAGTAGCAGTACAGTAGCATCAGTAGTAGTACTGTAGTAGTACAGTAGAATCAGTAGTAATAGTAATAATAGTACTGTAGTAGTACAGTAGCATCAGTAGTAGTACTGTAGTAGTACAGTAGCATCAGTAGTAGTAGTAGTAGTAGTAGTAGTACAATAGCATCAGTAGTAGTAGTACAATAGCATCAGTAGTAGTAGTACAGTAGCATCAGTAGTAGTAGTACAATAGCATCAATAGTAGTAGAACAGTAGCATCAGTAGTAGTACTGTACAGTAGCATCAGTAGTAGTAGTACAGTAGCATCAGTAGTAGTAGTACAGTAGCATCAGTAGTAGTAGTACAATAGCATCAGTAGTAGTAGTACAATAGCATCAGTAGTAGTAGTACAGTAGCATCAGTAGTAGTAGTAGTAATGTAGTAGTAGTGAAGTAGTAGTAGTACAGTAGCTTCAGTAATAGTGTAGTAGTAGTAGTAGTAGAAAAACATATAAAAAATATTGGTTCTACAGCAGAATTAACCATAAAAACAAGACATACATTGATACCAAATAAGACTACATTTTATTTTGTCCCTGTGTGCTTACCGTAGCAGATGACGCAATTTTTGATTCTTGTCAGCACAGCATTTTGGTCCTGTGACCTATCCACCAGCCGAACAAGGATGAAGCTGCCCGTGTCATCAGCCTGCGCCACAACAAAACAAAAACACACATGGGTTGCATTTCAGTTCACCAACCTTTCCGCTGCCCCGTTCACTATCCCTTCCCAGAAAGCATCTGTTTGTAATTGTACCTCAAAAGCCCGTTGAACATCGGGGGAGTTCCTCATGGCGATGACAGCAGGAGCGATGTTCAGGGCCTTGAACTCCATGGCGGCCGTGACGATGGCAGCGCTGTCCACAGAGGGCCCGTTGGTGAAGAACACTGCCACCTTCCTCATCGTCAACGCTTTACGGGTTCGCTTGAAGACGTGGCGTCCCACAAAGCGCATGGCCTCCCCAAGATGGCGCTGGTTGGACGTTCGTTCCAGTGCAATGTTTTGGATGGCCTCCAACAACTCCTGCTTGCGTTGGTAGTCCTGGAATCGGATCAGGTATTTGGTGTTGGCACTATAGGATACCACGGCAACACGTGCACCCGTCGGGCAGTTGCTCTCGGCGATGGCAACGTCGTCCAATATGGAGAGGAGAGCGGAGCGCATCCTCTCGAACGTGGCAGGCTCCACATCCTGTGACATATCCAGAGCAAAGACCAGCTCTGTGGGGTAGGCTGGGCACGCTGCCTGGCCTGGGGGATAGAGTGAGAGGGATGGAAAGAGGTACAGAGAGAGAGAAGGGGAGAGGAAGGGAGAGACAGACAGAGAGAGAGAAGGGGAGAGGAAGGGAGAGACGGACAGAGAGAGAGAAGGCGAGAGGGAGAGAGGGACAGAGAGAGAGAAGGGGAGAGGGAGAGAGGTACAGAGAGAGAGAAGGGGAGAGGGAGAGACGGACAGAGAGAGAGAGAAGGGGAGAGGGAAGGAGAGATGGACAGAGAGAGAGAAGGGGAGAGGGAGGGAGAGACGGACAGAGAGAGAGAAGGAGAGAGGGAGAGAGGGACAGAGAGAGAGAAGGGGAGAGGGAGAGAGGTTCAGAGCGAGAGAAGGGGAGAGGGAGAGAGGTACAGAGAGAGAAAAGGGGAGAGGGAGAGACGGACAGAGAGAGAGAAGGGGAGAGGGAGGGAGAGATGGACAGAGAGAGAGAAGGGGAGAGGGAGGGAGAGACGGACAGAGAGAGGGGGTGAGGGGGGCAATGGTATTTTTAATGACAACCATTCATAACATCACTTTGCCAAGAGTTCTGGTTTGATTACACCAGAATCTACAGTCAAGTACATACATTTATTTGGACGATGAACGGTTAATGGAGACATACCTTGAGAGCATGCTGTTTGGGGGAGAAAAATATCATAGTTTAGAGACAAAATTAGGAATGAATTCATCTTTGCTTCTGAAAACATGACCTTACCAGCAATAAAGCAATTGACACAGTGGATCTTTTTCTTACAAAAAATATAGAGTAGGAATACCAAGAGCTTACCACAGTTATCACGGATATAGGTGGTCAGCTGACATTCCTAGGGAGACAAGTAAAATAACATGTTAAATAGCTCTCAAGATTCTCTATAGAAAATGTTTTAGAGTGAAATTGGAACAAAGATCAGACAGAATACACATACAGACATGGCTCTCTCTCCTGGTCTGCCTCTAGAGCCCTAGATAGAAATAGAGAATTAGTCATAAATCCACATGTAAACAGTGAATATCTTACCAATACTTCTACTGTAAAAACAACCAAAACTACAACTACTATTATTATTCACTTGAAACAAATAAGAATAATAAAACAACTAATACATGGGATTCGTAAAGTTACTTTTATAGATCCAAAAACGCAAATTATATACTAACAGTGTGTCCCGGTGGTCCAATGGATCCGGGATCTCCTGACTCACCCGATCTGCCCGAGTTCCCCTGGTTCAATCACATCGTAACATATGGCCATTTTAACAGAAGATTTTATACATGTCAACACATATTAGTACCTGTGGCCCAAGCGAAAATCACAAGGTTTGAAGTCCAACACCTGAGAATATAAGCAGTGGTGTTAGAATCTCTATGCTTGAATCAAATAGTGTGTATGTGTGAGTATATACAGTTCTGGAGGGTGACACTTTAGTCCAAAGAAGATAGTTTGTAGATGTTCAATAACTGTCAACAACATATCAACTAACTATCCACTAACCTTAGCCCTTACCCTAACCCTTATTCTAAAACTAACCCTTACCCTAACCATTATTCTAAAAATAACCCTTACCCTAACACTTATTCTAAAACTAACCCTTACCCTTATTCTAAAACTAGCCCTTACCCTTACCCTTATTCTAAAAATAACCCTTACCCTTACCCTTATTCTAAAACTAGCCCTTACCCTTACCCTTATTCTAAAACTAACCTTTACCCTTATTCTAAAACTAACCCTTACCCTTATTCTAAAAATAACCCTTACCCTTATTCTAAAAATAACCCTTACCCTTACCCTTATTCTAAAACTAGCCCTTACCCTTACCCTTATTCTAAAACTAACCTTTACCCTTATTCTAAAACTAACCCTTACCCTTATTCTAAAACTAACCCTTACCCTAACCCTTATTCTAAATCAAAACCTAACCCTAAATCAAAACCCAACCCTAGCCCTAAATCAAAACCTAACCCTAAATCAAAACCTAACCCTAGCCCTAAATCAAAACCTAACCCTAGCCCAACTGTAACCTTAACAAGCAATTGCTTATCAACAGATATTTTGTTAATAGTATGACCATCTGTAGAGCATCTACACTGAGTGTACAAAACATTAAGGACAGCTTGCTACTATTGAGTTGCACCCCCTTTCGCCCTCAGAACAGCCTCCATTCGTCGGGGCATGGACACTACAAGGTCTCCAAAGCGTTCCACAGGGATGCTGGCCCATGTTGACTCCAATGCTTCCCACAGTTGTGTCAAGTAGGCTGGATGTCCTTTGGGAAGTGGACCATTCTTGATACACACAGGAAACTGTTGAGCTTGAAAAACCCAGCAGCATTGCAGTTCTTGACACAAACCGGTGCGCCTAGCACATACTACCATACCCTGTCCAAAGGCAATTACATATTTTGTCTTGCCCATTCACCCTCTGAATGGCAGACATACACAATCCATGTCCCGAGGCTTAAAAATCCTTCTTCAACCTGTCTCCTCCCCTTCATTTTCACTGATTGAAGTGGATTTAACAAGTGACATCAATACAGGATCATAGCTTTCACCTGGATTCACCTGGTCAGTCTATGTCACGGAAAAAGCAGGTGTCAATGTTTTATACACTGGGATTATCCAAATAAAGTGTGATCGTTCTGGGCACTAAAAACTTAGCGGTATTGACTTAACAATTGCAGCAATGCATGTGCAACAGGGCGCTCTAGGGTCTTCTAGCGATAGTGTGTGTGAGTCTCACCCCTCTGCCTCGGTTTCCTTTGGGGCCTGGACCTCCTTTGACTCCAAAATCACCACTTTCACCCTGAAGATGACAAACAGAAAAAAGGGATTGTTTACTTTTTGTGAGCTTCAGAATGCAATGTGTCATGATTGGATTCCAGCCTTGTTCTCTTATCCATTCTGAAAGGGGAGATTTTATATCAATAACTGACCTGTAATCCAGGGTAACCATGGAAACCAGGCTCTCCCTTTAAAGTAAACACAAAACACAAGGAATTATTTATTAGTGTCCATCAACCATGTCTGTAATACAAATCTACTGTATATTAAAATCCTTTCATTTGAATGAAAAGATAATAGGCAGAATCTAGCACACAACCAGATCTGATTAGTGAAGGTGCTGGAGGAATAAGACAAAACTAGAGAAGCAGGAAAAAGTCTCTGAACACTTCCAGTCAGATGCACATTTATTTCATGTAGCTGAGCTTTCGGTCAGTCGACCTTCATCTAGATGAAAAGAGACATTTTATTTTATAATCTACTAAGTACATTAACAATATTTTCCAAAGTGGAAAACCTCCTCAACTACTATGATGTCTATGGACAGCAGCTGTTGATCTGAGTACTGAGTAAGTGTACCTTACCTTTATTCCCTGGGGTCCGGGAGGTCCATGGCCGTCACTGCCATCAAGACCCTGTATTAAAGAAAACACATCCCATTTTTACATGACCTTACAAAAACATACAGTCTTGCAGTGTGTGTACAGCATATGTGTGTGTGCATGCAGGTAAAGTGTGTAATGACAAGGCAACACCTTTATTTTTTTTATTTATTATTTTTTTTTTTTAAATTTTTATATATATTTTTTTAAATATATTTTACCGGCATCCCTCTTGGCCCAAGTGTTCCAAGCGCTCCATTGTCTCCGGGGTCCCCAGGTTGGCCCTGTGAGGAAACCACAGTATTGGGTTGGAAGAAGGGCTATAAAACATTATTTTACAGGCATTTTTTTATGTCTACTTTTTATGTGTCTATATGTAATATGTTTCAGTTGCTCTACAGCCCTGGTAACAAATTGTCCTACCAAGATGGCTAATGTTTTGTATTGTAATGTATTATATAACTGTAGGTCAAAGGTATAAGAATATTTTGAACATAAATACACAATGCAGAGTTTGAGGGTTTGAGAGGACGAGAGTACTAAAAGTCCTAATGGTCAATAGGGAATTGTAAATAGGAGTTGGTTTCAGTTCAACATCTGTTTAGAATCTGTCGAATGTCACTCCGGAACTCAGAGTGACGTGTGCTACGTTTGCTACGTTCTGTACATTGAGTCTGGGGCAGGATACTGGTTATTTGGCCATTGGCCAAGTTGTACTGCAAGGACTTCTGATTGGTCAACCCCAGGCTAGGGTGAGGACAGGGGACTTCTGATTGGTCAACCCCAGGCTAGGGTGGGGGTTATAAATGGCATCCTGTTCCTTTGTTCAGGGGGGAAAGCTGAGAACAGGGGACTTCTGATTGGTCAACCCCAGGCTAGGGTGGGGGGTTATAAATGGCATCCTGTTCCTTTGTTCAGTGGAGAAAAGCTGAGGACAGGGGACTTCTGATTGGTCAACCCCAGGCTAGGATGGGGGGTTATAAATGACATCCTGTTCCTTTGTTCAGTGGAGAAAAGCTGAGGACAGGGGACTTCTGATTGGTCAACCCCAGGCTAGGATGGGGGGTTATAAATGACATCCTGTTCCTTTGTTCGGGGGGAAAAGCTGAGGACAGGGGACTTCTGATTGGTCAACCCCAGGCTAGGATGGGGGGTTATAAATGACATCCTGTTCCTTTGTTCAGTGGAGAAAAGCTGAGGACAGGGGACTTCTGATTGGTCAACCCCAGGGTAGAATGGGGGGTTATAAATTACCTCCTGTTCCTTTGTTCAGTGGGGAAAAGCTGAGGACAGGGGAGACTGAACATCTGAACATCTACCTCCCAGCATAACATCTTGATTTATCCTTCTCAAATAAACCTATTTTTCTCCCCCTGATTTGCTTTGGAGTTTGTGTTATTGAAGAATAACATAAATTGCTAACAAAGGCAACGCACCTTCTGTCCATTCATCCCTCGTCTTCCTGTTGATCCTTTGCCACCCATAGTTCCAGGTGTGCCCTGAGGGAAAAGCCATTCATACGCCATCATTACATGTCAACATGGCATAACAGTAGGATTTATGTATCAGGCATCCTCAATGTGGTCAGATGGGATGGAAGTAGAACGGTAAGAAAACTGACCTGAGGTCCAGGTAAACCCTGCAGGCCCCTGGGTCCGGGCTGGCCCAAGTCTCCTCTTATACCCTATGCACACAGGAGAGAAACATGTTCAGCAACAGTATCTGTGCTATTGGGGTACTGTTCCAAATGCTACAGAAGTGCATCAGTAGTAGCATTACTGTGGAGTTGTGGATGAGGGGAATGGGTATATATTACTTACCTGTGGTCCAGAAGGGCCAGGAATTCCTTGGAGGCCTACATCTCCTGGATCCCCTGGTGTTCCCTAGACACACACACACACAGGAAAACATACACACACACACAAACACAAAGAACATACTAATGGGTACATACAGTAAATAGAGATAGTAATACTAGGGACTGTTATTCATGAAGTAGCTTTGTTGATAATGCTGCCTACTGTACATTTAGACCAGGGAGACCTCTTCTTCCTTGAGGACCCTACAAAGCAGGACACAGGACATAATCATCACGTGACAATTGACCAAAAACGGGAGACAACATCAGTGTAACAGGACAAGGACAGCTTAGCAGAAATGAAACTTCGCTCACTGGGTTTCCGACGATTCCACTTTCTGCTCGACTGCCCTCTTCTCCTGGGTCTCCCTGTCAGTGTGAAAAGGAGTGTGTTTGAGGGAGAGAGAGGATGAGAATAACAGCAGAGTTGTCACCCTCCAGGACAGTAAAGTGCATAATCCTGCTTTACTCACTAGAAAGAGCCAGTCAAAATGATCTGGTACTTGCAAATGAATTTGGTGAATAAGCGATTCTGATTCTTAGATCAGTACATTGACAGTGGCCAACTACAAGCTACATACCGGTAGTCCTGGGTTTCCCCTTCCTCCTTTGGGACCCGCGACAACGCTGTCCACTCCAGAGTCTCCCTAAAAGACCAGAGACTAACTTTTAGTAACAGTTAGAAAATAAGATATTGAAACACTGTGTTCGTTATAGTCTAAACCACAACTGTAAAACTCATTCCAAACTCATTCTGAGTCTCTGCAGGTTGTTTTGTACTTGCTTGATGAATTAAGGTCACTAATTAGTGAGGAACTCCCCTCATCTGGTTATCTAGATCTTAATTGAAGGGAAAACCTAAAACCAGCAGATACTGGTCCCTGAAACATCGTAAATCATTTGCACTGTTAAATGGCGTCCATAGTTTATGTGACTTACAGGGTCACCTCTAAGTCCACGCTGCCCCTTCACTCCTGGCTCTCCTATGAGGCCGCTGTTGCCCTGCAAGAGAACCCACCATCAAAAGGTTAGACATTAGAGAAGAGAATCGAGTAAGTAGGATAGGATATTGGGGACATAGGAGAATGATATTAGTGACATGGGAGTAGTATTTTGGTGACATACCAGTAGTATTTTAATGACATAGGAGTAGTATATTGGTGACATAGGAGAATGAAATTAGTGACATAGGTGTAGTATACTGGTGAAGTAGGAGTAGTATATTGGTGACATATGAGAACGATATAAATGATATAGGAAAAGTGTACTGGTGACATAGGAGTAGTATATTGGTGAAATAGGAGAATGAAATTAGTGACATAGGTGTAGTATACTGGTGAAGTTGGAGTAGTATATTGGTGACATATGAGAATGATATAAATGATATAGGAAAAGTATACTGGTGACATAGGAGTAGTATATTGGTGATATAGGAGTAGTATATTGGTGACATAGGAGTAGTATATTGGTGACATAGGAGTAGTATATTGGTGACATAGGAGTAGTGTATTGGTGACATAGGAGAACGATATTAATGACATAGGAGAATGAAATTAGTGACATAGGAATAGTATACTGGTGACATAGGAATAGTATACTGGAGACATAGGAGTAGTATATTGGTGACATAAGAGAATGAAATTAGTGACATAAGAGTAGTATACTGGTGACATAGGAGTAGTATACTGGTGACATAGGAGTAGTATACTGGTGACATGGGAGTAGTAAATTGGTGACATGGAAGTAGTATATTGGTGACATGGAAGTAGTATATTGGTGACATAGGAGTAGGATATTGGTGACATAGGAGTAGGATATTGGTGACATAGGAGTAGGATATTGGTGACATAGGAGTAGGATATTGGTGACATAGGAGTAGTATATTAGTGACAGGAGTAGTATATTAGTGACAGGAGTAGTATATTGGTGACATAGGAGTAGTATATTGGCAAAATATATGTAGAATATGAGAAAATGTGTTTACTGGTCTTCCTGCGTTTCCTCTCTCTCCTGCAGCTCCAGCTGTTCCGATCAGACCCTGTTCACCGTCAACCCCATCAAGGCCATGGTCTCCATCATCACCCTGCCATGGTAATGTGCACACTGATTCACAACACACTCAACAACAGCAGACGTTTACATCCACACAATGAAAAAAATAAAGCACCATGGTGAACCTGGTTTTCCATCGGTTAAGACAAAATACCTAGTATACTGCACATAGAAAGGTTTCTACTGTACACTACATTTAGCTGTGTGAATGTGGTATCAACAGCTTCATACACTTACCCTGTCCCCTCTGTAGCCTCTTGAGCCCTGTAAAAAAACAGTCAGAGATCAGATTAGATGTTATTTTTTAGACAGGTAACAGCTCTGTGTCATGGTTCAGAGGTCAGATTAGATGGGATTATTTTGGACAGGTAACTGCCCCTGGGTCATGGTAACCTGTGATCTAAAAGCAAATGTAGGGAAGACATCCAATGGGAAACATTCCAGACCAGACGGTCTATCAACATAGATTTTTGGTTGGTCAGTAGTCCATCTGCTCACCTTGAGGCCTCTCCTCCCAGGACAGCCCTGTAGTCCCTGTGGGCCAGTGGGACCTGGTGGACCTCTCTCGCCCTGTGGGAAATCAGAGAGCGAGGACAAGGGTCATTGGTTTTAAGGTCAAAGGTCACATGTCACAGGTTATTAGACTGACTTGTAGACCTTGCCCACCATCCACGATTCATGTGTTTTGATTTGTCAGATGTCTGAATACCACACTGAGAATTATTCTTCCCTCCCTGAAAACACACACTTACAATTCCCCCCTCCTCGCCAGGGAAGCCAGGGTGTCCTTTCAGTCCTGTCTGACTCTGTAAGGAGATAAACGAAGAGCAAATTAGGAAACTGAAACTGGCAAAGGGAGGACTGAGGAAGTACATAGACCCACATCTTCTTTACAGTATTTTAACAGTGTTCAATTACTGTGTCACGTCACATCTTAAACACTGTATCATTTTATAAAGAAGGCTCAGAGGGCCTCACCTTTGTGCCTGGGCGTCCTCTGTTGCCACGGATACCCTCATGTCCGGTGCACTTGCACATCACATTGCAGCACTCCCTCTCAGCCACTGTGTCCTGAAGGGGGAAAGGGAGAGGGGGCAGAAAGAGGGGGAGAAGCAGAGAGTGGGAGAGAAAGAGAGAGAGAATGAGACAATGTGTTATGAAATCCAATTGTTGACATACCCTCATAATTGGAGACACCTTTGGAGGTACTCATCTCAAAAGCCAATCTAAAAACAACCAATAATGTCACTGCTCTGTTTTTCTTGTCTCCAGTGGCTCCTGTTGCTAAGTACATTTCTAGCAAGTGACGACTCTATTTCATGGGGTACTATATCCCATTTCCCATGACCCCAGAGTTCTAGTTTTGAGACTTCCATCCTGACATGCCGAAACAAGAACACAATTTCTTTCTGTCATTTCTGACATTCTTCAACAACGTCACATAATCCCCTTTTCTAAACAAAACATTTGTCATTGTACAGTATGACCCAAAATACTCAGACATATCAGAAATACTTCTCTATCCCTACAGCTGGGAATATGACTGGAAATGGAATTACTGTAGATAGAGACATAAAGGACTTACATGTCAGTCCAAAGAGTCTTAGCCAATCTAAGTGACATACAGTATTACTACAACACAGGGAGATACAACTAAAAGGGTTGTTCTGATTCTGTTGTCACAAAATGACTTACTATTTGTGTCAACAGGGTGTTTCCCAAATTGTGCATGCCAATATTGAGCGGCTGCTTGTAGCCGAATCCTCGCCCAAACTCCACCATCTGAAGAAGGTTGGCATTTTGGACCCCTTCTAAGGCGACTGTAAGCAGGGCGTTGATACCTTTTCCTGAAATGTGACATGGAAGACAGAGATAAAAGTACAACCGATTTTAATGTTAATTTTTGTCTCATGAATGTTCTTAAATGTATCCGTTTCTGTGGGTTGCCCTGGTTCTTTAACCTTTAGTGCGGAGAAGTTCTGACTCTTGCTCCAGTTTCATCACGTCATCATCGAGTCCGTCTGAGAAGATCACCAGCACCTAAAGGACAAAGTAGTTGTGGCATTGTTATTACAATGTGATATGACCAACAAAATATGTTAAGAAATGACCATTTTTGGAGTCTGGGATCAACCACACAGGAGACCTAATGTTTGGGCCCACCTTCACACCAGCATTAGATTTCTGGAACTTATCGCGGAAGGAGTGCAGGAGGAAGGAGTTGAAGTATGTTGTCTGGGAGGTCTGCAGGGCCATAACCTTCTCCACAATTTTCTCGTCGTACTTCTCGAAGTTGTAGTCGTAGAGAACCTTTCCGTTCTGCTCCACCACGAGGAAGCCAATGTTAGTCTCAATGGAACCATCTCCCGCCACGCAGCACAGGCCCTTCAGGTTGGACACATAGCGGATAATCTGTGGCAGGAAGGCCTGTAGCTGGGCTTGGCCATCAAAGAGCCCCTGGGCGGTGGCCCTGCGTGTAATATCGAACCCCATGGCGATGTCTATGGTGCAGCCTATTGGACACAGACACACTCATTATTACTTATCATCCAAATGAAGTCCAAAAGCTTTATGTGTTAGATTTACTCAAGGATAATATGAGAGACAATGTAAAATAGCCTGTTTTTCAAACACTAACAAGCATTATTTGACAAGGGATTTACATTGAGTTAGGAGAGACAGAGGAAATAAAATGTGCATACTGTTTACTCACCCGCTGGAGTGGCTGGTACCTTGGAGGAGCATATAGTATCCACCACCTTCTTCTTGATCTTGTCCAGGCTGGCAAAGTCCTGCACAGAGAAGACCCTTTCCGGGTTGAGAGTGATTTGCCCAAGCTCGACAGGTTTGTGGTCTTTCCCTATACCGATGGCAAACACCTCAATGTTCATGGCCTTGAGCTCCTCTGCTGCATGCACAACATAATCATCTGAACGTCCGTCAGTGATCACAACCAGGTTCTGAGAGACCTTGGCATTGATACGGCTCCCTCTAGCTGGTTGGAAGTACTCTGTACGGACGTAGTCCAGGGCCTTTCCGATGTTCGTTGTGTACCTAATCTGCATCATATTGTTTATCTGGTTGTCCACCTCTGCTTCTGTGTAATACTCATTCAAGAAGAACTCCTTTTTAGGATCACTGCTGAACTGGGCGACTCCCACCCGGAAGTACTGCTCTGCAATGTTGAAGCTGGAAACAAGGTCTGTGGCAAACTTCTTCATGATAGTGAAGTCGGTGGTGCTGATGCTCCCTGAGCTGTCAATCAACAAGACCAGATCCCCCTGCGTTTTTTCACAGACTAAGAAGAGAAGAGAAGACATCAGATCATGTTGAACCATCTCATTTCAACATGCTTATGCTACAAGGCTTTATACTTTCAGCTTAGATGTTTTGACAGTTGGATTTTGTCTTACCTGGTTTGCTGGTTTGGCAGAATTCAAAGGAAATATTTTTGTGCAGTGTGTCTAGTTTATGGAAGTCATCCACAAAGAAAACCTTATTCGTGTCCCCTGCCATGAGCTCAAGCTCTTGCTTATTTGCTCCAACCACTCCGATGCTATATACTATGATCCCATTGTCCCGTAGCTCCTTGGCTGGCCCAGCTAGGCTATAGGGGTCAGTAGCCTCACCATCTGTGATCACCATCAACCACTGGGGAACATTTAGGGCCTTTCGCCCGCCGTACTGTGCACCAAAATAACCCAAGGAATACTTGAGTGCCTTGCCAGTGTAGGTGTCTCCACTGGGCTCTCTAAGCTTTGTGATGGCACTATTGACGTCTCTCTTAGATTTGTATTCGTTGAGTGTGAATTTAGACTCAGGGTCGTCTGAAAAGACAATCAGACCATAGCGTGTCTGCTTCTCCCCAACAGAGGTTTCATTGACCACGGACATCATGAAGTTTTTCATTATGTCAAAATTATCTGAGCTGATGCTGGTGGAGCCGTCCACCAAGAAAATAATGTCTGCGATCTCCGTCCTCACACACTCTGGTGGAAGAGAAGAAGAGATAGAGGAAAATATCAATGTCAAAATCTAAGAAATGTGAACTCATTGTTGCTTTAAAGTAACGTTTCATGAACCAAGTGGCACTCACCTCTCTCCGGATCACAGATTGCCAATGCCAGTTGGCTATCCAAAGCCTTGAGTGCATCAAAGTCCCTCTCGGAGTATACCCTCTCCTGTGCGCCACTGATCTCCAGTAACTGTGTATTGTTGGCATTGACCACCCCAATAGCGTAGATGATCACACCCTTGTCTTGAAGTTCCTTGGCAGCAGACGTTACCTCATCCTGTGCCTCACCATCGGTTACGACAATCAGGAACTGCTTCACGTTAGTGCGACCTCCTTTCGGTGGGTCAAAGAACTGCGAGGTGTAGGACAGGGCTTCGCCGGTGAGTGTGCCCCCGCCTATCTGTTGCATCGTTTGTAAATCCTGCAACATGCCTTCCTTATCGTTATGCTTGTTGAGAGGGAAGATCACCTGTTGGCTGGTGCTGAACTGGATGATGCCCACGTGCACTTTATCCAGGCCTATGTCAGATTTGTTGATGATGGATTGCATGAAGCCCTTCATCTTCTGGAAGTCTGGGTTGTTGATACTACCTGAGCTGTCGATCAAGAAGAGGACGTCCCCCTTCATGTCCTTGCAAACTGTGAAAAGAGAACAAATATTAATTTAGCTGTTGTTATAACTCAATGTGTGCTCATAATCAATCCCTGGCAAGAGACAAGGTGTTTCATATTTTTACTGAAATCAGAAAATAAATCAAGATGTAACACTTAAAACAATAGAGATGCCCTTACTATCAGGGGAGCAGATATCTGTGATGATGTCATTTTTTATTGGTTTCAGAGCGTCAAAGTTGTTGACAAAGAACTTCTTCTCTTGGCTGCCAGCAATCTCCAGCAGCTGTGTATCGTTAGCTAGCTTCACCCCAATGGCATATATGGTGATGCCCTGCGCCCTCAGCTTTGCTGCTTGATCTTTCACGTTGTCTTGAGACTCTCCATCTGTGATGACAATGAGGTACTCGCGAACTTTGTTACTACGGGTGGCCTTAGCCCGATCAAAGTAGGGACCCATAGAGGTCAGCGCTAATCCGGTACTTGTCCCGCCTCCAAGTTGGATGATACCATCCACTGCTTTCTCCACTGAAGGTTTGTCAGGGTAGGTTGTCAAATCAAACTCAAGAGCTGGTGTATCAGAGAACTTTACCACACCCACGCGGACATGATGCGGTCCGATGTGGAATGTGTGTATGAATTCTTTAATAAATGTCTTCATGTCAGCAAAGTCTGGATATTCAATACTCCCTGAGTGGTCGATCAGGAAGAACATGTCTGCTTCATCTGTCTGCAAACAGCCTAGAATCAAAAGAGAAAAGAAAGCACTAGTGTCATCTCGGAGACCACATTACATCTGTATCAACATTCCTCTACAAATGAAACAACAAGAAGCATTGGTACAGTCATTTTGATCTCACTTTGCTTGGCAGTGTATGTCCTTGCGTTGTCTTTGACTGCTTTTTTCAGGATGTTGTAGCACACGCTCTTCTTCAGGCTCTTCTCCAGGGTCTTGAGCTTGGCAAAGCTGTCCACATGCAATACGTGCTTGTTAGGGGGATCTGAAGCAATCTGTCTCAGCTCGTTCTCGTCAGCATCCTTGATCCCCACTGCGTAGACAGTGACACCAGCTCTGCGCAGTGCTGCGGCATGAGAAGTTACGTTGTCCTGGGACTTTCCGGTGATGACTATCGCCACCTGCTGCACCCCCTGTTCTTTCCGGCTGCCCCTCTCCTTGATAAACATCTTCTCCCTGGCATACTCCAGGGCCTCGCCAGTGTATGTGAGACCGCGACGGTAGGGCAGGATCTTGATGAACTGAAGGATATTTGTTTTTTCTTGGAAGGAGTTGAGGTAGACCTGGGCCGAGGCCTTGTTGCTATAGAGGACAATGCCCACCCTCACCCTGTTGAAGTCCATATCTAGGCCGTCCACTATCTTGTGGATGAATCCACGAACCAGCTGGAAGTTTGCAGTTCTATTGCTCGAAGACTCATCAACTATAAACACAATGTCAGCCAGTGAAGCTTCACTGCAATCTGCAATAGAGAGGAAATTGTTAGTCAACAGCAATCTGTTATCCTTTATGTATAATGAGCAATTATTTCACAAGAGATCAGATATTCACTTAATTCAGCAAAAATCCACAAATGCCCTTACCGTCAGTCACAGTGACCACCTCTTCAGTCTCAAAGACAGTCTTTAGCACAGAGGCGATGGGTGTAGTCTGGTAAAAGAATGGTGAGGTGGCCATTAACTTTAGCTCTGGAAGTGTAGATTCACCCAACCCGATAGACACAATGGTTGTCCCTTCAGATTTGATAGTACGTGCCACCTTCATCACGTTATCCTTCGAATCCCCCCCTGTCACCGTGACTAGAAACTGCCGGTAGCCTTGTTCATTACGGCCACCAGACGCTGTAGTGAAGAAGTGTGTACGGGCGTATTCCAGGGCATCGCCCAGGTGACGAGACCTGTTGGGACGCAGTGGCAGCCTGAATTTCCTGAGAGCTGCCAAGTACTCTTCCTTGGTGTTGTGGGTGTTCAGTAAGAACTCCACCTTGGTGTCCTGGGCAAACTGGGCCAGACCCAGACGCATCGTTTTAGTGCTCGGGTTGAGCTGGTTGACCAGTCGCATCAGAAGGGTTCTGACCAGCTGGAAGTCTGCCTGCATCATATTGCTGTCCACCAGGAAGAAGATATCAGAGAACTTTGGGATTAGAGCTGAAAAAATAAAGAATAATTGTTATGACAACAGTGTGAATGTATGTCATATTTTATTTTCATTTTTAGAAATTGTCCTTTAAATGTTGACTTTAATGTTGGCACAAGCGGCCGTAACCAATGTCTGCCTCTCAAGGTTGCATACTTTTGCTTAGAATGGTATCCCATGGTACAACTGAGGCAAGTCACTTGGATTGCATACTTTGCAAGTTCAACATTCATAATTTGTTACAACATACAGTATGTTTCCTTATAAAAGTATAAAAGTCCCTTACCCATCCTCTGGTTCTCCATGGAGACACAGACAGTCTGCAGCAGACCCTGAGAAAGTGTTTGTAGGGCCTGGAAACTTTCTATGTTGACCAGGAAATGCTTGTGGGGCCTGTTAGCGATATCCTTCAGCTCGTTGATGTTGGCTGCCCCAACTCCAATAGCAAACACAATGACCCCTTGCTTCCTTAGCGCCTTGGCTGGCAGCTCTACGTCGTCCGCAGACTCCCCGTCGGTGAGCACCACAGCAATCTGAGGCACCCTCTGATCAGCGCGGCTCCCGTTGGCCTTGGTGAAAAACTCTTCCCGAAGGACAGTAATGGCTTTGCCGGTGGCTGTGCCTCCCCCGAGCTGTGGAAGCCTGTCCACTTGCTCCAGTAGGGCCCTTTGGTCCGTATGTTCCCCCAAATGGAATTGCTTCTGGATCTCATTACTGAACTGGGCCAGTCCTACGCGAACCTTGTCCGCTCCGATATCCAGCCCCTCGATGAAGCTGTGGAGAAACTTCCGAACCTCCTGGAAGTTTGTTGGGCTGATGCTGGTGGAGCCATCCACAAGGAACACAATGTCAGCCACTGTGGCGTTGAGGCACTCTGGAGATTAAGGAAAATAATAATGTCATTTATTTATAAAGAATATTTTTCAAATGGAAGCAATAAATACACTGTTATAGTACCTTGTACCACTTTGGATATTGGTCTCTTTGCCTCATCTACGGTAGTACACAGCACCTGGATGAGGCTCTGGGAGATCCCCTGCAGCGCAGCAAAGTCCGACACGCTGTACACGTGCTGGTTGTGAGGTTGAGTGGCAATCTCCTTCAGCTGATCTTCGTCTGCTTCTTTGATCCCGATGGCGTACAGCGTGACGCCCTGCTTCTTCAGCTTAAGGGCATGCAGCCCCACATTGTCCATTGATTCACCGTCAGTGATCACCACGGCGATCTGGGGCACGTTCTCATTCACCCGGCTCCCTGCGCGGTCAACAAAGAGCTCGTTCAGCAGGAAGTCCAGGCCCAGGCCCGTGTTGGTTTCACCGCCCATATAACGCAGGTTGTTAATGTACTGCAGGATGTCCTGTTTGTCCTGGAAGGTGTTGAGGAGGAACTCGGTGCGCGGCGTGTTGCTGTACTGGACCAGACCGATGCGCACATGGTCGGGGGCCACGTCAAAGCTGTTGACCAGCGTGTACAAGAACTGGCGAATCTGTTTGAAGTTCTCTGAGCCGATGCTCCATGAACCGTCCACCAGGAAGACGATGTCGGCCACGGCCTCTTCCTTGCAGACTGGGAGGGGAAGAAAACAGTCGTCAGCCAATGGAATTCCGTACAAGTGTCTAAACCACAAGGATTTTTGCCCATGGGATGAGCAATGAAAGCAATTCATCAATAAATCAATCTACTAATCAAATATTATTTTTATCGTGCTTTTATAAAAACACATTTCTTATAACTGCTCAGCAGTCTAAAGCCCCAAAGAGTTGGTCATAATTTTGTATTTGTGTGGTATTTCTTCAATGCTTCTCTGTTTATGCCATTCTGGACTGCGGTCTGCATTCTGGAATGATTCAGATGTCAATAGACAAACATGCTTACCTGTTCTTTGTGCTCCGTTAACCAGAAAACATGCAGCTATGGTGAAGATGGCCAGGAGGCCCTGTGTCCCTTCCATGTTGGAACGTTTCTCTAGTCTATCTCCTTCAACACAAACATGGACAGATCAACTGTTGGAACACAGAAAGTTGCTGTTTATCAGATCAAGTTGTGTTGACAACAGATTCAACTGAAATGTGGTTAGATCGAATTTAAACATAGCATCCTGTGACATCCTAGCCTTCATTTGTACATTTTTCTTACATGATAACAGATTATTTTGCACTACTCATGCTCATGCTTTGGGGAGTAAAGGATTACATGTACAGATACATCTGAAAAACAACATGATTACTTCAGGGATTATTTTTAAATTCAGAAAGGATGTTTTTGCGAAAAAACCTAATTCTTAACACTCCGTTTTTTTCAATGACATTCAAATCAGCATTGAAAAAAGGAGCGAGTTTAAGTTTGTTCTACCTGAGCGAGTCTGACCACAAATCAGAGACCACTATGATGGCACACCAAATGTGTTTGATGGATTGTGGGAAAAGAGCAGGAATGGGCTTCTGTAGTCTACAGTCAAAGCTATGTCTTCCAATGGTGCGACTGCTGTCGGCATCCAAACATTATCCAACTTGAATAAATGCTTGGAGGTAAAGATGACAGCAGTGGTGTAGTCTAGGACGATACAGATATCACTTATTATTGATATCTATATAGTGCATTGATGTAAATCACGCTGCACCTCTCTCATTTAGCTATTTGCTCCTTATGGATTGTGGTTGTTGTGGATGGCTGTTCACAAATCTATATGTGTATTTGAACACAATAATGGTTGAATTCAAGAATTTTAAGCTGCCTATCAATCTTTTTTTTTTAAACCAGTGGACAGCCGGTGAAAAATTTGTTCTTGCAACAGCTGCATAGTGAGGATCCAAGCCTATGGAATAAAAGTGGGGCTTTTATTGCTCAATCCAATTCTTGCTAATCAAAAAAAATCCATAGGCCTAATGGACACATGCTCAACCTTGTACACCTTTAATAGACTTAAAGGGACAATCTGTAGTTGCTACATCCATTTTTAGACTTATAAATTGTATGTATATATATATCCATTTATTCTTGAAGAGTATACATGCCTCATGAGCTTAATTTAACTGTCACACTGTAACGTCAGGTGAATGATGGGTGCAGAGTCAGGCGCAGAGAGAGCAAAAGTATTCCAGGGAAAAACGCTTTAATTCCACAGCATGAAAACAGGAACAGGTACAAACGGGTGGTGCCAAAACACAGGCGTAAAACAACCCACAGTCCACTGTTTAAAATAAAGCTGAATAGCGAAAATCCCACAATCAAAGAATCACTCACGACGTACAACATGAATACACAAAATAAGCCCGCACAAACACTAGCGGGCGAAACTAACCTAAATAGAACCTCTCCCAAAACCCTAACAAGAAACAGGTGAAAACAATTAGACAGACATAAACGAAAAGGAAAAAAGGATCGGTGGCAGCTAGTAGACCGGCGACGACGACCGCCGAGCGCCACCCGAACGGGAAGGGGAGTCACCTTCGGTAATATTCGTGACACACACTCACACTCCAAAATATAAGATTGTTTTACTCCAATGTTTGTAAACATTGTAAATGTAAACCAACACTGTATAGCCTCATAACATGGATATCATGGATGGTCAGTCATTTTGATATCAATCATTTTGATATCATGGATGACCAGTCCTTGTGTCCATAGCTCTGTCTATTAATCTGAGAGTGGTTACATTTCTCCAGGCCCATCCCTTAGCTTTTTACCAAAACAGAGGCGGGGCAACCGTTTTGTTGTTGTTTCATCTGTGGATTTGCCATTTAAACATCTGCATATTATCAAGATATCAAAGTGTCACAAACAAAAAGGTTAACAATAGGCCTATAGCAAATGCAGCATATGGTATTCATTTTTCCCATGTAAATTGCACTTTCCAGTAGTGCTCAAAGCATGCAATTCCATGAGCGAAGAATTTATCTTTCAACTCAAATCAATGAGCCCGATCAGTCCTCCATGACAATAAAATCATAAACAACAGAGTAGGGCTGGCTAATAAGTCTTTCATTTTGGGGTCATGCTCAGGTAAAACAATTTGGCTAATCTATACTTCCATATTTCCAAGTCCTATTCTTGAAGATCAAGGGGCATAACATTTATTGGAATGACTGGATTTCTGATAGACTTTGATTTTTAATGTAAAAATATAATTGAATCGTATTATTATATGTAGTAGAAAGTGATGGGTTAAAAGAAGCCTACATAACCAACCCATAAAGTAAAATTTAACATCCATATATGGCCAGCTATGTAAACTTTAACATTGATTTATCCTGCAATAGATGTCGATCAATTGGTAACATACATTTTTGGCTTCTTCTAATGCCGCTTAAGGGGAAAGTAACCAAAAAGTAACGGAATGTAATCAGATTACATTACTGAGTTTGGGTAATCCAAAAGTTACATTACTGATTACAATTTTGGACAGTTAACTAGTAACTGTAACGGATTACATTTAGAAAGTAACCTACCCAACCCTGCTCATGCATGTGTAACAGTGTTGCTTCCGTCACTCTCCTCACCCCAACCTGGGCTCGAAAATAGGGATCCTATGAACACATCAACAATTGCCTCAGACGAAGCATCGCTACCTATCGCTCCACAAAAGCCTTTACATTAGTACCTTGGACCACTGCAGAGCAAGGGAAACAACTACTTCAAGGTCTCAGAGAGAGTCTTGTCACTGATTGAAATGCCACTAGCGCGCACCACTAACTAGCTAGCTAGCTATTTCACACCGGTTACATGTCAGTGCCTAAATTAGATTATACATTTTTTAAATAGTTTGAGTCAATGTGGAGGTGGAGGAAAGGCTACTTTGACTATTTGAGTATCTTACAGTAAAATCAAGGGCAAACTTGTTAATGACTTCAGAGCACAGTTGGCCAAACATGAAGCATCTGGATTAAATGGATTTCTCTGGGTTACTGCTCTGTAAATAGATAGCCAATCAGTTCCACATGCAGTGCATCAGACAACATCTAAGGTCCCTGATTGCTTGTGTGTGTGTGTGTGCGTGTGCGTGTGTGTGTTCATACATGCGTGTGTCTGTGTGTGTGCGTGTGCATGTACCTCAGAAGTGTGTGCGATGACACTGGACTGATGGTTAAAATCAAACCTTTCTGAAGAAACCAGTCTGTGCAGGTATAACGAGGGCGGGGGGGGGGAAGGCTGTCCTGTTTGAGAGATGGATTTGGCCACACTAGTCTCCTTCCCCCAAGCCACTTCAATATAGTCATGTCTATATCAATTGGCAGATCACAAGACACTCTTAGCACCTTTCTTTCTATGTAGAACGTTTTGTGTTTATTCTGGAGTAAAAATTCTTTTCCTCTCAAGTAGTGAAATGAAATCATTTTAGAGTGTAATTATTACCAGCGGCCGCTAGAGTAAGAGCAAAAATACAGATAAAATTCTATTGGAGTAAAACAGCATGACCACGGCCACTAATTTTGGTTAAATTTAGAGTTTGCCACCATTGTCCATTTGCAAGTGTCTCGTGAATGGAAAGAGTGGACAGATCGAGAGCGTGGATCCGCCAAACATCAGTAGTCATTCACAGAACCACAGAATTTCATCATTTCTTAACTTAATTAGAATTCCAGGTAAGTTCACTGTTATTGGTTAACTTTGTGTGCAAATTAAAACTGTTGAGCAACATTACAGCTAGCTAGCACTGTAGTGTAGGCTTACTATTACTGCACGATTTGCATAGTCAGATGCTAATGTGATCATCTAGCTAGAGCTAATTAGCTAGCTAGCTACAGTAACATTAAGTTATACCACTTTTAGTGGTTTATGGACAGTATGCACGCCCAAATGATCTACACTGGTATTTACTGTTGCTGTTGCTTCAGATAGTAAACATTGTATTTTCTCCAATGATATCAAAGGGTATTACAACACTTAATCGCAGAACAACACAGGTTATTCAAGCAATGGTTTCCAAAAAAAAAGGTTGCTACCAAAGCATCATTTTATTATGCATTACCCCACATGTATGCTTAAAATTGGACCAGTTTTGCATAGCTGGTGCATGCACTATGAAGCAAGGCATAATTTCTTTAAAAAACTATTAAAAAGCTTTAACAAGCTTAAAAAATTTAACTAAAACATTGACAAAAAAACAAGTTAAATAGCATACAGTTGGCAGACATTTGACACCAACAGATTCATGATCGGTCCAGGTAAAATGTTATGTTTAAATGTGGTGGACTGTGGCTGTAAGATGGCTGAGACTCTTCAGGTACCAATTGACACCATGGTTTTAAATCTTAAATGGGCCAAACACCATGGAAATATGCATCGTTCAGGTTTAGTTGTTTGTCTTAAAGTCCATTGTGAGATGCCAGTTTTTCAGAAAATACACCATGTTGTTGTTAAAGATGAGAGGTTACTGTTGGATACTTTTGCCCTACAAACAATATGTCTTGATGAACATTTTAATGCATATAGAGTTGGGTGTACAACAGAGGGACCTTATGTAGTGGACATTAGAGAGCTTTTCTGTCACAAAGCATTTGATATACAGATGTCTTACAGTTGTGATGATTCAAGTTTGTTTATTGTCCCAAACTGTTTCCCGTGACTCTAAAAACTGCACAGTAAACTCTTTAAAACCAATATTTATTGTATTGCAATATAGTTTTTTAAATTTACTTTTAAAGGATGTCAAAATTTCATTTCACAGAGGCCACAATTTTATTTTATCATCAGTGTTTTTGATATGTGAGATGCCAGTTTCACAAAATCCTCCATGTCATTGTTAGATGTATTGAATTGCAATATTGAGCTTTTTTATGTACATGTATTAAAGTGAACAGAGGCCAACATTTCATTTCAGACCACAATTTTATTTTATTATCATCAGTATTTTGATGTACAGTTGAAGTCGGAAGTTTACATACACCTTAGCCAAATACATTTAAACTCAGTTTTTCACAATTCCTGACATTTAATCAGAGTAAAAAATCCCTGTTTTAGGTCAGTTAGGATCACCACTTTATTTAAAAAATGTGAAATGTCAGAATAATAGTAGAGAAAACGATTTAGTTCAGCTTTTATGTCTTTCATCACATTCCCTGTGGGTCAGAAGTTTACATACACTCAATTAGCATTTGGTAGCATTGCCTTTAAATTGTTTAACTTGGGTCAAATGTTTTGGGTATCCTTCCACAAGCTTCCCACAATAAGTTGGGTGAATTTTGGCCCATTCCTCCTGACAGAGCTGGTGTAACTGAGTCAGGATTGTAGGCCTCCTTGCTCGCACATGCTTTTTCAGTTCTGCCCACAAATTTTCTATAGGATTGAGGTCAGGGCTTTGTGATAGCCACTCCAATACCTTATCTTTGTTGTCCTTAAGCCATTTTGCCACAACTTTGGAAGTATGTTTGGGGTCATTGTCCATTTGGAAGACCCATTTGCGACCAAGCTTTAACTTCCTGACTGATGACTTGAGATGTTGCATCAATATATCCACTTAATTTTCCATCCTCATGATGCCATATATTTTGTGAAGTGCACCAGTCCCTCCTGCAGCAAAGCACCCACACAATATGATGCTGCCACCCCCATGCCTCATGGTTGGGATGGTGTTCTTCGGCTTACAAGCCTCCCCCTTTTTCCTCCAAACATAACAATGGTCATTATGCCCAAACAGTTCTATATTTGTTTCATCAGATCAGAAGGCATTTCTCCAAAAAGTACAATCTTTGTCCCCATGTGCAGTTGCAAACCGTAGTCTGGCTTTTTTATGGCGGTTTTTGAGCAGTGGCTTCTTCCTTGCTGAGCGGTCTTTCAGGTTATGTCGATATAGGACTCGTTTTACTGTGGATATAGATACTTTTGTACCTGTTTCCTCCAGCATCTTCACAAGGTCCTTTGCTGTTGTTCTGGGATTGATTTGCACTTTCGCACCAAAGTACGCGTCTCCTTCCTGAGCGGTATGATGGCTGCGTGGTCCCATGGTGTTTATACTTGCGTACTATTGTTTGTACAGATGTACGTGGTAGCTTCAGGCGTTTGGAAATTGCCTCCAAGGATGAACCAGACTTGTGGAGGTCTACAATTCTTGGCTGAGGTCTTGGCTGATTTCTTTTGATTTTCCCATGATGTCAAGCAAACTGAATTTGAAGGTAGGCCTTGAAATACCTCCACAGGTACACCTCCAATTGACTCAAATTATGTCAATTAGCTTATCAGAAGCTTCTAAAGCCATGACATCATTTTCGGGAATTTTCCAAGCTGTTTAAAGGCACAGTCAACTTAGTGTATGTAAATTTCTGGCCCGCTGGAATTGTGATACAGTGAATTATACGTGAAATAATCTGTCTGTAAACAATTTTTGGGAAAATTACTTGTGTCATGCACAAGGTAGATGTCCTGACCGACTTCCCAAAACTATAGTTTGTTAACAAGAAATTTGTGGAGTGGTTGAAAAACAATTTTTAATGACTCCAACCTAAGTGTATGTAAACTTCTGACTTCAACTGGGTCAGAAGGGCATGTCGAAGAGGGCCGCTTATCTGAATTATTCTTCCTCGTTTCTTTCACTTCCGAACAGGATTCACCTAATGCACAACACAGCGTATAAATATGTTTTAGGACAAGATTCAGCTAATCTACAGTATAGCCTGTAAATGTCTTTAGGACTGGATTCTGCTAAAGTAAAACAGCCTATAAATGTGAATGTGTTTAGGACAGGATTCAGCTAATGTAAAACAGCCTATAAATGTCTTTAGGACAGGATTCAGCTAATGTAAAACAGCCTATAAATGTCTCTAGGACAGGATTCAGTTCATGTAAAACACCCTATAAATGTCTTTAGGACAGGATTCAGTTAATGTAAAACATCCTATAAATGTCTTTAGGACAGGATTCAGTTAATGTAAAACATCCTATAAATGTCTTTAGGACAGGATTCAGCTAATGTAAAACAGCCTATAAATGTCTTTAGGACAGGATTCAGCTAATGTAAAACAGCCTATAAATGTCTTTAGGACAGGATTCAGCTAATGTAAAACAGCCTATAAACATATTTAGGACAAAGGCCCTTTTGAAAATACTTCATTTATGGATTATCTGTAGATTCGACCACCATTCCCAAATGGATTCCAAATATGCTGTGCTATCTTGCAAGTCAACTAAAATAAAATTGCAATTCTGACAGGTTTCCCTTTAAAAAAGCAATGCCTGATGTGCCTGGGTCCAGTCAGACTTACTCCAGAGATAGGGTAAGGGAAATGGCTGGAACATACTGTACAGTTTTCCAGTCAGAATGCTCAACAATAATCAACTCAGCAATTAAAACTGACTGTATCAACAGAGTGTGTGTGTGTGTGTGCCTGGTTAATGTGTACTGTATGTGTCTGGTTGTTTAAGAGTCTTATACCAATGCTTGTTGAGGCCCGATTCCAATGAGTTGAGAAATTCAGGAAACAGGGGTCCATCCTAACCGGATGCATCTGGACGTAATCACGATTTGTAGAGCCCCATTTCAAACAAGAATCGCACTTGAATGACAGTGATTGAAAGGGCGGTCTTGGCCTCCCTGGTGGCGCAGTGGTCTCTGTGCCACCAGAGACTCTGGGTTCGAGCCCAGGCTCTGTCGCAGCCGGCCGCGACAGGGAGGTCCATGGGGCGACCCACAATTGGCTTAGTGTTGTCTGGGTTAGGGAGGGTTTGGCCGGTAGGGATGTACTTGTCTCATCGCGCACTAGCGACTCCTGTGGCGGGCCGGGCGCAGTGCACGCTAACCAGGTGTACGGTGTTCCTCCGACACATTGGTGCGGCTGGCATCCGGGTTGGATGCGCGCTGTGTTAAGAAGCAGTGCGGCTTGGTTGGGTTGTGTTTCAGAGGACGCATGACTCTCGACCTTTGTCTCTCCCAAGCCCATACGGGAGTTTTAGCGATGAGACAAGATAGTAACTACTAACAATTGGAAACCACGAAAAAGGGGGTAAAAAAAAGAAAGGCGGTCTTCACATCTCATTTGTTCAGGTCAGAGTCCACTGAATATACTTACATCTGGGTCTAACAAATCTCCATGCACATTTCCTTCACGCTCTGTTCTCTACCTCGGTTTATTTAGGCAGCGTTCAAAGCAGTTCCTTTCCGGTCAACAGAGTGCGGTCTAAAAGAGTGGGGGCCTATTGTTTTCAATGGCAAATCATCTATTCCACTCAGAAACTGTGGTCACAGATTGACCGTGAACATTCAGGCACAATGGATCTGTTAAATTATGGAGTACTTTAAAGCTTTCTACAGGACAATGATTCCACCACCAACATTTTGTTTACCTCTTCATGACGAGTCAAGGTCAAGATTGTCTATGGTCAGAACGGTCCAGTACAATTATCCAAGACTGACTCTTTAACGTAACATATATATATCAACAATAGGGTTTCAGTGGCTGGTTTATTTCAAGCTTAATTGATGTTTGTTACCTATCAACCATGTTGACTGTTGAACTGATGACTGTGGGGTTCTGCTAGGCATCAGTTATTAACTGCTTCAGCTGCCTGACTGTTCCAACATACACATCATCATCATCATAAAGCCCGAAGACGTGAATGGATCCTATTTCAGAGCTCTTCCCCACAGCTGTATGCTGTTGTTAGCTCTGCTGACAAGACGTCCTAGACCTATGGGATAACCAATGCAATGTCCTTCTTCCCCTCCTCGTTCTCTAAATAGAGAAGCCTAACATTTACTTCTTATCACTTTCGATTTACAGCTGGTGCCGGCTGTGTTTTATACACAGAAGTTGAGGCTTTAGGAGGTGTAAACAAAGGAACTTGGCTTTTTTAATGTACAGAACTACAGGTCATGCTAGTCTGGCTGTGGACCACAGGGGCTGTGTTTACATAGGCAGCCCAATTCAGATCTTTTCCAATTATTTCCATATCTGATACCTATCTGATCTTGTCCCTAATGTGTAAACAGCAACAACAAAAAACACATGGAATCTGATCTTTTGACTTATGATTTACTGTGTACCACCACCATATGTGGATCTCAATCCTGATACAATTCTGATGCTACATATGTGACCTCAGTCTAGATGCTCAAATCAGAACTGATTTGCTCTGAAGTGTTCCTTTTTTTGCACATGACCTGCCATTACCATGGCAACCACCCCAACATTTTAACTTCTACATGATCGGTATCCCTATTTTGGGACGTTTGAGCTAACGTGCGCTAATGTGATTAGCATGACAGTTGTAAGTAACAGCAAACTTTCCAGGACATAGATATGTCTTATATTGGCAGAAAGCTTAAATTCTTGTTAATCTAACTGCACTGTCCAATTTACAGTAGCTATTACAGTGAAACAATACCATACTGTTGTTTGAGGAGAGTGCAAAACAACAAAACACGTACCACAGCAACTGGTTTGATACATTCACCTCTGAAGGTAAATAATTTACTTACACTCTGTAATCTTGCTCTGATTTGTCATCCTGATGGTCCCAGCGATAAAATGTAGCATAGTCGTGTTTGATAAAATCAATTTGTATATTCAAATGTAGGAAGTAGGTTCTACACTTTGTACCCCTGCTTTCTCTGGCTCCACATCCACCCCGCCCGGCCATCTACTTCAGAGGCTACATCTGTGTGAATGAGCAAATCTGATATGGGTAAAATGTCTGGACACTGAGTCTGGACACTCAGAAAAAAAAGATTGGATATGGAAAAAAAATCTGAATTGTGTTCTTCGGGTAGCTGTGTGAACACAGTCAGTTTGTTTACACAGACAGAGTGTTTCTCAAAAGGCTTTTTACAGGGAGTGGCAGCAGCTTTTCCAGAAAACCACTATCACAGCTAATTTCAATCATGTTGAAAATTCAGAAAGCCTGTGAAACTGTTCTTGTTTTTTTTTTTAAACGTTCTTATAGATTCTTATTTGTCACGTAGCTGAGTTAGATCACCTTGGCAGCAGTGGTTGCTGCAGTCTTACTGTTATTCACAATGTGGCGGTGGATGAGTGAGTTTGAATCTCTGATGCAGTTGACATCTATCAGTGGCTGAGGTTTCAGAAAACCAATGTTGCAGATTTAAGTAATGTAGTGTTGGCTACAATAGTGTTGTCATGCAGTACAGTAACAACCACAGTAATTACACAGTATTAATAACATTGTACTGTGTGACCTTGATCATCAATAGAACAAAACACTACACTGAATTCGTATTGTAATGATCACATTGTACCAGATTGCTTAACTATAACAATATTTAAGGCTACTTGAACCATAAGCAGTTGGAGTAGCACTGATTAGATGTTATTGCTCGGCTGTTATTGGCTTCAAACTTAGCACACTTCTCTGATTTGGCTGTGATATGATCCAGTACATCTGAGAAATTAAGTCAGGGCACTTATTGATGTGGCTGTTGTGGTTTGCATGTCATTGAAGAATAAAAACGGTATTGTTTGTGTTGCAAACTTTTGACAGACGTGTATGAAAATATGTGGCTTTGGCAAGATCAAGTCTGAGCCTGGGGGTGAAACAATTACACATTGCCCTAAATGGTCTGAAAGGCCACTTTCCCGTTAATTGGCTCTGTCTTGTGTATTAGGCGGAAATTCCCCATTATGAAATTCCACAACAAATGAAGGGTGCACATCTATGGGCATTGTGATGCCGACTGACACAACAAGAAGAGAACACTGTGTTTATCCTGAAAGGAAATAGAGCAACACTGAATGATACAGTGAGAAAGTATCCAAACTTTGGTCTTAACAAAAGTATCCCATCTAAATGAAAAGGTTCTTTGGAAAGAGAAGTGGAGGGCAGGGCAGAATAATGGTTACAGATGCAGGATCTTAATTTGACCAGTTTCTCACAACAGGAAAGAATCCTACTTCAAAAGGAAATGTGAATTATTGTGTGGGTTATAATTAATTGTTTTGATGAGGAGGCCTTCATGTGGTGTCGAAGAAGGCGTGACAGAACCTGTAAACACACCTGGAGCAATTTCCTGAACATGAAAAATAGATTTCCCCCAACAGCGATATCAACAGGAAACCATAAACAGTCACTAGATGGTCTGGTCTCTGGGTTGGACCTACTGATGGATGTATTCACTCTGCTCTGTGGTGTGTGTGTGTGTGTGTGTGTGTGTGTGTGTGTGTGTGTGTGTGTGTGTGTGTGTGTGTGTGTGTGTGTGCGTGCGTGCGTGCGTGCGTGCGTGCGTGCGTGCGTGCGTGCGTGCGTGCGTGCGTGCGTGTGTGTGTGTGTGCATGCATGTGAATTTGTGTGATCTGTGGATAGGGATGTGAAGCACCTATAAACTGTGCTTGACTGTGTTTATCTGGTCAGACGAAGACTCAACATCGTGTCTTGAGTTTACAACCAGCATCACAAACATTGTACCTGCTCAACCTCAAACATTGATTCATGGTTTCCTGGAAAATCAAACTAAAATCTTATGGAGTAAAACAAAATAATGTACCATCTTTGTGAGTGCTGGCTGCCTTTATTTATAAAGCATTGGGGGGGGGGGCTCATCTAAAATCCAGAATCAAACGTGTGGACATTCATCTGGGCCAAAGAACAATCACACTGTCTTAGAAAAAAAAGGTTTCCCAAATGAACCCTCCGTAGAAAAGGTTCTACAAGGAACCCAAAAGTGTTGGCTGCAATAGTTTTTACCTGGAACCAAAAAGGGTTCTTCAAATAGTTATTCTATAAGGACAGCCGATGAACCCTTTGAGGTTTTAGATATACACTGTTAGAAAACAAAACATCACAAGGTGCTAACATCCCAGCATCACAAGGTGCTAACATTCCAGCATCACAAGGTGCTAACATCCCAGCATCACAAGGTGCTAACATCCCAGCATCACAAGGTGCTAACATCCCAGCATCACAAGGTGCTAACATCCCAGCATCACAAGGTGCTAACATCCCAGCATCACAAGGTGCTTACATCCCAGCATCACAAGGTGCTAACATCCCAGCATCACAAGGTGCTAACATCCCAGCATCACAAGGTGCTAACATCCCAGCATCACAAGGGGCTAACATCCCAGCATCACAAGGGGCTAACATCCCAGCATCACAAGGTGCTAACATCCCAGCATCACAAGGGGCTAACATCCCAGCATCATACGGTTCTAACATCCCAACATCATAAGGTGCTAACATCCCAGCATCACAAGGTGCTAACATCCCAGCATCACAAGGTGCTAACATCCCAGCATCATACGGTTCTAACATCCCAGCATCATAAGGTGCTAACATCCCAGCATCACAAGGTGCTAACATCCCAGCATCACAAGGTACTAACATCCCAGCATCATACGGTTCTAACATCCCAGCATCATAAGGTGCTAACATCCCAGCATCACAAGGTGCTAACATCCCAGCATCATACGGTTCTAACATCCCAGCATCATAAGGTTCTAATATCCCAGCATCATAAGGTACTAACAGCCCAGCATCATAAGGTGCTAACATCCCAGCATCATAAGGTGCTAACATCCCAGCATCATAAGGTTCTAATATCCCAGCATCATAAGGTACTAACATCCCAGCATCACAAGGTGCTAACATCCCAGCATCACAAGGTGCTAACATCCCAGCATCATAAGGTACTAACATCCCAGCATCATAAGGTGCTAACATCCCAGCATCATAAGGTACTAACATCCCAGCATCACAAGGTACTAACAGCCCAGCATCATAAGGTGCTAACATCCCAGCATCATAAGGTGCTAACATCCCAGCATCACAAGGTGCTAACATCCCAGCATCACAAGGTGCTAACATCCCAGCATCATAAGGTACTAACAGCCCAGCATCACAAGATACTAACAGCCCAGCATCATAAGGTGCTAACATCCCAGCATCATAAGGTGCTAACATCCCAGCATCACAAGGTGCTAACATCCCAGCATCATAAGGTGCTAACATCCCAGCATCATAAGGTACTAACATCCCAGCATCATAAGGTGCTAACATCCCAGCATCATAAGGTACTAACATCCCAGCATCACAAGGTGCTAACATCCCAGCATCATAAGGTACTAACATCCCAGCATCATAATGTGCTAACATCCCAGCATTATAAGGTTCTAACATCCCAGCCTAATAAGGTGCTAATGTAACAGTATAACTTTACGTCGTCCCCTCGCCCCGACACGGGCGCGAACCAGGGACCTTCTGCACACATCAACAACTGACACCCACGAAGCATCGTTACCCATCGCTCCACAAAGGCCGCGGCCCTTGCAGAGCAAGGGGCAACCCTACTTAATGTCTCAGAGCAAGTGACGTAACTGATTGAAATGCTACTAGCGTGTACCCGCTAACTAGCTAGCCATTTCACATCCGTTACACTCACCCCCCTTTCAACCTCCTCCTTTTCCGCAGCAACCAGTGATCCGGGTCAACAGCATCAATGTAACAGTATAACTTTACGTCGTCCCCTCGCCCCGACACGGGCGCGAACCAGGGACCTTCTGCACACATCAACAACTGACACCCATGAAGCATCGTTACCCATCGCTCCACAAAGGCCGCGGCCCTTGCAGAGCAAGGGGCAACCCTACTTAATGTCTCAGAGCAAGTGACGTAACTGATTGAAATGCTACTAGCGCGTACCCGCTAACTAGCTAGCCATTTCACATCCGTTACACTAACATCCCAGCCTAATAAGGTGCTAACACCCCAGCATCATATGGTACTAACACCCCGGCATCATAAGGTGCTAACATCCCAGCATCATAAGGTGTCATCCATTGACAAACTTCATTAGTGAACAAAAGTACTTCAACAGGGGAATGGTCTATTATGTAACTGTACAGCATGGTGATTAATGGTGGGTAGTATGATAAGCATGATCTGCAGTAGTCTGGAGTGTCTGTGAAATACTGTTACAGCATCCAGCTGGCAGGAGGCTCCACTACCAGTGAACACCATTTGTCTACAACCAACACACCAATTTTGGGAACAAAGACTGTTGAGAAAGTTATCCAAATGTTCTCAGAACATGATTTTGGCAAATGAACAATTTATTACAATGAATTTCAAGCACACATGCATGTACGCACACATACCATTCTACTGTTTATTTTGATCAGGTTTATCCACGGCAAAGATATATATTTTCCATAATAATTTTTAACTAATTAATTTGTTCAATACACTCTTCAAACATGTTGCGCATGCAGTCTATAGCCTAACTATAATCAACAAGGCAGCTTTATTATCTTTGTAGCCCTAAATGTTTAACATTTCAGAGTAGACTATTCACTTGCTGAACATAAATGAACGCATATTGCGACGACAGGTAGGCCTATCCAATGGACACCATCAATAGAGGGATTTGTGATCAATTCACTTCAGCCTATTTATTTTATTAGCCTACACGATTATTTTACATTTAAAAAAATGTACTGAACAACTTTGCACTTAGAATAACATCCTCAAAACCACCCATTGAATTCAAAAGTTTGTCTATAAAACCTACATTATGTTTCCAAGTATGTCCCTCAAAAGGATAATTAGGCATATACACTGAGACTTTGTGAGCAAATTCGTTAAATCACAACATTTTTGTATTATTTAAATGTAGACTAGGTTTGCATACACAACAAACAAAAAAAGCGTGCGGAAATGTATAAACTTACAATGTGGCTGATGCACTATCTGGTGCGCGCAGGCAGGAATCCCATTCCCTTATAGAACCCAAAGCCCAATCTTGTTCTACAGAAATTGGTGCGGCCGGCCACTCCTCACACCCCGCTCCGAATCATCGAATGGTTAGGCAAAGAGCAGCCTACAGTATTCATCCCGCTACTTTTCGGTATAGTCTACACGACCTGTGAGTCATACACACCCCTATATCCCCCTGAATTAGTTCTACCGGGAAACTTCATGTTCGGAGCCGCGGGAAGGAATTCTAAGGAAATTCTGAAGCAGATAGAAATAGTAAAGTGATGTAACAGCAGTGGTTATTTGTACCAGGAGACTAACACCATTAAAATAATATTAGCCTTTACAATATAGGCCAAGTGTTGTTGGTCTTTATCGGTTATGCAAGGCTCTCTCAATTTGGATGACTTGGTGCCTCTAGAGAAATTCAAAAGGCTGATTGAGGACCATTTGTTTTCTATGATTGTGTTTTGCAAGAGGAGCGAGAATGTGCCTCGAGTGCTATATGCTCTTCAACGTTAAATGAGATTTACAAACCTCACAACCTTGCCAAACCTCACAACCTTGCCAAACCTCACAACCTTGCCAAACCTCACAACCTTGCCTTGCTTTTCTGTAACTTTCAGTGACAATTACTAACACCTTTGATCATTTTGCTGTTACCTATCCAGACCTAGCAGATCTACAAAACAGGAGTGGACCAGGGTACAGAACATTTTGGGGTGAAATATAACTGCACTTCTCTGCTCTAAGACACCCCACTCCAAAACACACCTTCAGTGAACTCCATCCCATTTCTGACACCAGTGCAGAAGAAGTTGGGGCTCCCGAGTGGGGCAGCAGTCTAAGGCACTGCATCTCAGTGCTAGAGGCATCACTACAGACACCCTGGTTCAAATCCAGGCTGTATCACAACTGGCTGTTATTGGGAGGCCCATAGGGCGGCGCACAATTGTCCCAGCATCATCCGGGTTTGTCCGGTGTAGGCCGTCATTGTAAATAATAATTTGTTCTTAACTGACTTGCCTATGTAGCGTGGTTCGTTCTTGCGTTGTGTAATTTTAATTAGAACGCTGCCACAACTGAAGGTCTGCTCGTTGAAATCTTTTTATTTGCCCTGCACAGGAAGAGACAACACACATGTTACCCTTGGCGCAGTCACAGCTCTCGGGCACCTTGCTAGCCGAAGGTCAAGCAAAAGAGAACGATAAAGGGGTATGGAAATACAGATAACCCGCGATGGGCCAAACCAAAATATACAAAACTTTTACAATCACATGTATGTACAATATTGGTATGAAAAAGGGTTTGTACACCAAATAAAAACATTAGCTATGCAGCTGTAATTAAATAAAAAATTACACTGAATTATTATTATTATTATCAAATTATTAACATCCCCTCTTGACCTGGCCTATTTGAATTGGTCCTTGTGTGCAATTTGGTGCGTAATCTATGGGAACAACATCACACTGCTACGTTCACCCCCACTGTTTTACACTAGATTATAGGCACAAAACAAAAACACATTACCTCGAAGGTAACAAAGCAAAGAAAGAAGAAAAAAAAATCACACCCACAGGACGACAGAGTAACCCAGTGTAGTCCCTTAATTCTAGACCCACAAATGGTCGATCAGCTGAAAAGCTATCCCGCGAAGGATTAGGAAAAATAAGGGGTAGCTAATCCCTTATTCAACCTTATACGAAAAATGCCATATACATTTTATGCCGATGGACTACACACAAAGTTACATGAATTGTCAAATATATTAGACAAACCCACAAATCATTCTAAGACATGCTAAGATTCCTACATATATATATATATATACACACTGCTCAAAAAAATAAAGGGAACACTTAAACAACACAATGTAACTCCAAGTCAATCACACTTCTGTGAAATCAAACTGTCCACTTAGTATGCAACACTGATTGACAATAAATTTCACATGCTGTTGTGCAAATGGAATAGACAAAAGGTGGAAATTATAGGCAATTAGCAAGACACCCCCAATAAAGGAATGGTTCTGCAGGTGGTGATCACAGACCACTTCACAGTTCCAATGCTTCCTGGCTGATGTTTAGGTCACTTTTGAATGCTGGCAGTGCTTTCACTCTAGTGGTAGCATGAGACGGAGTCTACAACCCACACAAGTGGCTCAGGTAGTGCAGTTCATCCAGGATGGCACATCAATGCGAGCTGTGGCAAAAAGGTTTGCTGTGTCTGTCAGCGTAGTGTCCAGAGCATGGAGGCGCTACCAGGAGACAGGCCAGTACATCAGGAGACGTGGAGGAGGCCGTAGGAGGGCAACAACCCAGCAGCAGGACCGCTACCTCCACCTTTGTGCAATGAGGTGCACTGCCAGAGCCCTGCAAAATGACCTCCAGCAGGCCACAAATGTGCATGTGTCAGCATATGGTCTCACAAGGGGTCTGAGGATCTCATCTCGGTACCTAATGGCAGTCAGGCTACCTCTGGCGAGCACATGGAGGGCTGTGCGGCCCCACAAAGAAATGCCACCCCACACCATGACTGACCCACCGCCAAACCGGTCATGCTGGAGGATGTTGCAGGCAGCAGAACGTTCTCCACGGCGTCTCCAGACTCTGTCACGTCTGTCACATGTGCTCATGTGCTCAGTGTGAACCTGCTTTCATCTGTGAAGAGCACAGGGCACCAGTGGCAAATTTGCCAATCTTGGTGTTCTCTGGCAAATGCCAAACGTCCTGCACGGTGTTGGGCTGTAAGCACAACCCCCACCTGTGGACGTCGGGCCCTCATATCACCCTCATGGAGTCTGTTTCTGACCGTTTGAGCAGACACATGCACATTTGTGGCCTGCTGGAGGTCATTTTGCAGGGCTCTGGCAGTGCACCTCCTTGCACAAAGGTGGAGGTAGCGGTCCTGCTGCTGGGTTGTTGCCCTCCTACGGCCTCCTCCACGTCTCCTGGTGTACTGGCCTGTCTCATGGTAGCGCCTCCATGCTCTGGACACTACGCTGACAGACACAGCAAACCTTTTTGCCACAGCTCGCATTGACGTGCCATCCTGGATGAACTGCACTACCTGAGCCACTTGTGTGGGTTGTAGACTCCGTCTCATGCTACCACTAGAGTGAAAGCGCCGCCAGCATTCAAAAGTGACCAAAACATCAGCCAGGAAGCATAGGAACTGAGAAGTGGTCTGTGGTCACCACCTGCAGAACCATTCCTTTATTGGGGGTGTCTTGCTAATTGCCTATAATTTCCACCTTTTGTCTATTCCATTTGCACAACACCATGTGAAATGTATTGTCAATCAGTGTTGCTTCCTAAGTGGACAGTTTGATTTCACAGAAGTGTGATTGACTTGGAGTTACATTGTGTTGTTTAAGTGTTCCCTTTATTTTTTCGAGCAGTGTATATACATATACAAGAAAAGGTAGGCAATATCCTACCGTCACTGAGAAACCAAGAACTGTTTCAATTCCTGTGTAGACATAGTTTGGATTAGCCTATCCACTGGCTTAATAAGTCTACCTAGTCTAGTCCGAACACCCTCACCCACAAACCTAGCAGGAATGTCACAGACAGCACTAACCCTGCTCAGAGGTCTAACCTCAGGATGGGGAGTACTACAGATCCGCATCTCCGGAGCCAGCACACTTTCAGTTACCGACTCAACACTAGTAGTGTCACACGACTGATCAGAATCCTGGTAGATTGTCACAGACCACACTGACGAAGCATCTTCAACCAAGGTAACATCATCCACACTGAATGGAGTTTCGCAATCAGAACTCTTGTAGGCTTCGGGGATATCTCTCTGGTCCACTTCTGCTGACCACACCTCACTTAAGGGGACTTCATACGGTTGTTCCACCTCACTTTCATCCGCTGGAACTTCACCCTCCTCTTGGAGTATCCTCCCAGAAGACTCAGGAAGGCCTGCTACCCAGTGGACAGTCCTGGCGTCACTCCCATCCATTTGGCTGGACTTTGCAGACATCTCAGAGATCATGTCACCACTCGATAGAGATCCGTGACCCTCAGGTTCCTCCCACGAAGGTAAAGGCAGAAAGTTGACTGGCATAATCAGGTTCCTATGCACAGTTTTGATGCGTCCAGTGGTAGGGTGTTGGATCCGATATGTGTTCAGTGAGCTGTTCTTTGCAACCACTATGTACACCACACTCTCCCAGCGATCAGCCAGTTTCTTCTTGCCCCTCTCCCCTTGTTAGCAAGTAGAACTCTATCTCCCTTCTGCACCGAGTGACCCTTAGACCGTCTGTTGTAGACCTCGGCTTGTCTCTTTTGTTGCTTACTGGCATGCTGCTGGGCCAATGTCATGGCCTCTCTCAGATCCTCACCCAGAGACTGGACATATTTATCCACATCTACTGTGTCCCCATCCAACAGCACACTTTCAAACATAACATCTACCGGCAACCTAGGGGTGCGTCCGAACATCAAGAAGAAGGGTGGAAACCCAGTAGTCTCATGAACAGTGCAGTTATAGGAGAATGTCAATGTGTTCAACATCTGAGGCCATTTAGCCTTAGACCTAGCTGGCAGAGCTCTAATCATCCCACCCAGTGTGCGATTCAGACGTTCTGCTTGACCGTTACCCATGGGATGATAAGGTGTGGTGTGGGACTTTTCAACACCAGATAACTGAAGTAATTCTGCAATAAGTAAACTCTCAAAGTTAGCACCCCTGTAAGAATGGATGCAATCAGCGAACCCATAAATGCAGAAGAAATTATTCCAGAGAACACGAGCAACAGTCTTAGCAGACTGGTTTGGACATGGATACGCACAGGCCAGCTTAGTAAAGGGATCAGTCACTACTAACACATCAATAGACTTGTTGTTTGAATCTTCTGCAGTCCAGAAATCAATACACACAAGTTCTAAACGTGCCGTTGTCACAATGGAGACAAGTGGAGCTCTTGCTTCAGGCTCAGGTGCTTTACTCAACACACATCTCTTACAGTGGGCCACGTACTCCTTGACATCCTTCTCCATAGATTCCCAGTAAAACCGCTGTCTCGTGAGCCACAATGTGCGCTGCTGACCCTGATGACCAGCATCATCATGAACTCCCTTCAACACAAGGCCTCTCAAAGACACAGGTACGACATACTGGAATATTTTATTCTTACTCACTGGGTGTTTTGAGACACGATACAGAATCCCTAACCGCGTGGTGAGTTTCCCCCACTGTCTTAGAGTATAAACTGTTTCTTTAGCTTCAAAGACTCGCTCTCTCCTAGATGGGCGCCGGCCTCTATCTACAAAGAACATGCCTCTGCTGATGATAGGATCCAGTGACTGGTTATCATACAGCTCCTTGTGTGTAAGGACAGGTAAAGGGCTCTGACCCATGGACATCAACTTCTCAAGGTGCTGCACATGTGAAACGGCCCTCACTGTGGCACCATCATCCCATCGGCGATGGGCATGGAGGACAGCAGACACCTCTTCACAGGAAACCAACCCACTGACATCGTCTCCAGCTCTACTCAACTCACTCCCAGGAGCCATAGACGTTCCACAGCCAGCCTCGGGCTGCTCACAGGGGAGACGGAACATGTCTTGTAATCATCCAGTCGAAGACCTCTGGCTTCCTCCAGCAGGACATCATATGGAATTCTTGTCAGTCGGAGCAGAACTTTGGAGCGGAAAAATGGCTCTCTGTTCAAAGCATCAGCAACGACATTCTTGGGCCCTGGTATGTACTGGATATCAAAATCAAAAGGTGCCAGCTTTGCAACCCATCTCTGCTCACATGCATCAAGTCTCGGCTTTGCAAGAATATATTTGAGTGGATTGTTGTCGGTCCACACCGTAAACTTATGCCCTCGCAGCCAATGGCTGAACTTATCATGAATGGCCCATTTCATGGCTAGAAATTTCAGCCGGTGAGCAGGATACTTGGATTGTGCATGATTAAGAGATTTACTAACAAAAGCTATTGGCCTGGCTATGGCCTTCCCATCTTGCACTTGGGATAGTACAGCTCCCAAACCACTAGTAGATGCATCAACAGAAAGCAAAAATGGCTGAGAAAAATCTGGATGAGCCAGCAGTGCCTGGTCAACTAGTGCTGCTTTCAAAGCTTCAAAAGCGAGTTGACACTCGGCAGTCCAGTCTGCGGCAGTGAGCCTGCGAGAGGGACCAGGCCTCTTTCTGCCCTTGCCTCTCCTAGGCTTCTTCTGACCTGTAGTCAGCTGAAACAATGGCCTAGCAACCATGGAACAATTCTCAATGTAGTGTTGATAGTATACTACCATACCAAGGAAAGAACGGATTTTGCTAGGAGACGGAGTGACACCATCAGCTTCCATCATCTCACTCTCAGTCGCATTCAAAATGGTTTGAACCTTAGCAGGATCAGTGGCTACGCCCTCCTGAGAAATGGTGTGGCCCAAAAACTTAACAGACCTCCTCAAAAACTTGCACTTAGACGGAGACAGTTTAAGATTGTGCTCCTGCAACCTCTGGAAAGCCATCTCGAGTCTCTGCATACTATCTTCCTCCGTCTTAGCAAAAACCATCAGATCATCCAAATAGCAAAGGAGACTTAGAAAGTTTTGGTCCCCAAAGATGGTCAGCATCATTCTCATAAAAGTAGCTGGGCTGTTGCAAAGGCCCTGAGGCAAACAATTGTACTCGTGCAGACCTAAAGGAGAGGAAAAGGCAGTGTATTTCTTATCCTCTTTATGCAGTAGCACATTGTAGTACCCAGATGTCAAGTCCATTGTGCTGAAGAAGGCATTACCTCCCAGCGCCGCCAGTACATCAGCCTGATGAGGCAGGGGATGAGCATCCTTCACTGTGCGGGCGTTTAACCACCTAAAGTCAGTACATAGACGCAAGTCCCCATTCTTTTTCCATACCAGCACCACTGGTGAGGCATACTCGCTGCTGGATTTTCTGACGATTTCCTTTTCCTCCATATCATCCAGTGTTTCCCTGAGTTTTTGGTAATCAGCTGGAGAAAGCCTACGATAAGGTAATCGAAATGGGCGGTCATCAGTATGCGATGGCAGAACTCTTTTGCCTCTCCACAATCCAGGCTATGTCTAGAGAACACCGTGTCATACTATTCAATTAAACCGACAAGTTTGTCTTTCCAGAACTGTGAGACTGGACACTCCTCAACAGACAGGCCTTGAAGTCCAAGATTGCTCAGTGTACTGTTGCCATTAACTACACTGCCACCAACTGAACTCTTGGCTGTAAGACTGCCATGTGAGCTGTCACATTGTACTTTTGCCACGTTCTGGTAAGCAGCTTGCTCCAATGCAATACAAGGGTACACATCTGCCACTTTAGCATTTCGTCTCAGGGTAACTGGCGAAGTTGTTGGATTCACAATCTTCACAGGGAGCCATCCATCCCCCCACAGAGGCGTAACTACTCTCCCTACTAGTATGTGTCGATTCACACAAGGAGACGTGCTGGGCTCGACAACAACAGTACTGCCCACAGAGAGTTTTGTCTTTGGGGGTAAGCGGCCCCACACCAGATGCTCACTCATGGGTTGGAGCGTTACTGCCCTCTTCAACTTAATGGTGCCCACTTTATCTGGGATGGAGTCTCCTCTCCATCTCTCCAGATTTGATAGGAGACGCAGGAACTGGCTGTCCTCACACTGGCCAGAGGGACCTGGCGTACCCACCACCCGCCAGTATCTGTCATTTGATTTGAACTGTCTAATCAGAGACTTCAACACGTTAGTGCCAACAATGAGTTCATCAACCTGCCCATCTACAATAAGCACTGGGACTACATAACTGAAGCCATAAAGCTGTAGTTTCAAGTCACACATACCCACTGGGCTAGTTTGCGTCCCACCACAACCCACCAGTATGATGTCTGAAGGAGCTAGAAAGTTCCCCTCTACCACACCTGCCTCCCTCAACCGAGGTACAATATCTGCGCGCAGAGTAGTAGCCATGGACCCACTATCTAACATCCCCTTCAGCTCAACTTTATTCTGTACTAGCACGGTGGTGTAAAACAAACTGTCATTCTGAGAAATTCTCATTGTGTTCTGAAAAATTACTGTGTTGTTCTTGGGTACTGACTCACAAAAATAAGAATAAACAGATTGGATATCATCATCAGTGGAGGAAAAATTAGACTGCCTCACATTGCCCTCCTCAGAATGGAGGCTTTCTAGTTTTCCTGAGACCTGCCAGTCTGTCCACATACAGGGCTCTTTCGCTTCCCAGTCTCACTACAGTCAAAGCTCATGTGGCCAGGAGAGAAGCACTTGAAACACAGCTGGTGCATCTGACAGTGAGCTTTGGTCCAGTGATTAGTGCTTCCACAGACAGCGCACTCACGCTCATGTTTGGGGAACTGTTTACGGGGCCCTCTGTTCACAGACTGAGTATTGCTGACAAGAGCCTTCTCTAGCATACTCAAAACTTTCTCTAATGTCCCACCCTCAGGTACAGATTGGGCCTGTTCTGGTTCACGGACACATCGAGAAAAAGATGACACATTAGGTCTGCTCTCAGGATCCACTTCCTCCTGGGGGGAGTCGAAGACAGCAGCCACCTGCTGTGAAAGTTGTATTCTACATGCTTTACGCTCCCTTAACAGTTCATCCAAACGATCCTGTACCTCACTGGCTGTCCAGTCACAAAGGGGTTTGCATTTGAACACTTGGGGCAACTCTTTATCAGGACAGTTGCGTACAAACATGACTGCCAACTCTGAGCACTGATTGGGCAAGGTTCTACCCTCACTTACATGGTACTGTTCAGCTGCCTCTGCAGCTTTGTTAAGCCTAATCCAGAAATCTAGTGAACCCTCATTAGCATATGGTCTCATTGAATAGAAATCAGCTAATGGCATACCTGAGTAGACAGTATCCCCAAAGTGTTGCTTGAGAACACTGAACACTGCCTTAACATCTGTGACAACAGGGTTGTTACGCATCCAGACTTTGGTCACATCCCGTGCCCTCCCCATGAGCCTAGACATCACCTCCCCAACAGTCTCAGACCCAGTGTAACCCCTCTTCTCTAGGTAGACTCCCATTAGCTCCTCCCACTCCAGGACAGAGTACTTATCTGAGCCATCACCCCTGAAGAAAGGTGGAGCACTAAGCTCTGACTTCACAACCAGATTCAGCTTGGACGCATCAATAAAAGTTGACCCATCTTGTTCAGGCAGGGGAAACTGCTGGGAATGGGCAGGAGAAAGACTTGAAGCCCCAGGCTGCAGTAAACTCGCCCTGATAGATTCTCCTATCTCTGAACCAATCTGCTTAATAAGGTCACTAAGCTGACTCGGTGTCCCATTATTACTGAGGACTGGGGACAATGGTACATCAAGCGACAGAGGTGGTATACCCTGGTCAGGTGGAGTAAACAGCCTACCCCTCCCAGTGCTTGTAAACTCAGGACTAGCAGCCACTCTACTCCCAGGAGCTGACTGTACCAATGGTGTAAATGCATGGACACCCCTCACTCTACCCACACTAACCACACCAAAATCCCCAGCATAACTCATCTTATGGACTTGAGAGTCTTCCATGGCTCAATAGAGAACTAAACTACAATGTAATTTACTGCATACAAATACAAAACAAATGCAATAAACAAATTCCCTCAAAACCTGCAAATAAACACCAATACAATTATCTAGTGAATATGCTACATTCACCTTCACTATTTACAGTAGACATTCACTTATAGCAAACCATCAACAAATGCGCATGCGCAGATCGCGCATCTCCTCCACATGCACAGCTCCGGTGGTCAGCTTGAGCTAACCAGTCGGCGGGTCGCGCATCTCCTCCACATGCACAGCTCCCGTGGTCAGCTTGAGCTAACCAGTCGGCGGGTCGCGCATCTCCTCCACATGCACAGCTCCGGTGGTCAGCTTGAGCTAACCAGTCGGCGGGTCGCGCATCTCCTCCACATGCACAGCTCCGGTGGTCAGCTTGAGCTAACCAGTCGGCGGGTCGCGCATCTCCTCCACATGCACAGCTCCGGTGGTCAGCTTGAGCTAACCAGTCGGCGGGTCGCGCATCTCCTCCACATGCACAGCTCCGGTGGTCAGCTTGAGCTAACCAGTCGGCGGGTCGCGCATCTCCTCCACATGCACAGCTCCGGTGGTCAGCTTGAGCTAACCAGTCGGCGGGTCGCGCATCTCCTCCACATGCACAGCTCCGGTGGTCAGCTTGAGCTAACCAGTCGGCGGGTCGCGCATCTCCTCCACATGCACAGCTCCGGTGGTCAGCTTGAGCTAACCAGTCGGCGGGTCGCGCATCTCCTCCACATGCACAGCTCCGGTGGTCAGCTTGAGCTAACCAGTCGGCGGGTCGCGCATCTCCTCCACATGCACAGCTCCGGTGGTCAGCTTGAGCTAACCAGTCGGCAGGTCGCGGCACCAGTTTGTAGCGTGGTTCGTTCTGCGTTGTGTAATTTTAATTAGAACGCTGCCACAACTGAAGGTCTGCTCATTGAAATCTTTTTATTTGCCCTGCACACGAAGAGACAACACACATGTTACCCTTGGCGCAGTCACAGCTCTCGGGCACCTTGCTAGCCGAAGGTCAAGCAAAAGAGCGCGATAAAGGGGTATTAACAGGTGCTGCGTGCACACACTCGCTGCACAACAGCACACCATACAAGTAAAACTATACAGAACATAATTCTGACAAAATAAAAGACATACCTGCACACGAAGAGACAACACACATGTTACCCTTGGCGCAGTCACAGCTCTCGGGCACCTGCGCGAGCACATGGACACTCACTCAACCACTGTCACAAGTACTCACAAGTTACAACAGATACCTCAGTCAGTGAACTCTGTGAAACTTGTTAACATAAATTCCTACACTGTCCACACTATAACAAACTTATGGTTGCAAAACAGTACATTGTATAACCTTATGACGGTTGTATATTAAACAGTTTCAGAGCCAAGGACACCATACCTTGCTAGCCGAAGGTCAAGCAAAAGAGAACGATAAAGGGGTATGGAAATACAGATAACCCGCGATGGGCCAAACCAAAATATACAAAACTTTTACAATCACATGTATGTACAATATTGGTATGAAAAAGTGTTTGTACACCAAATAAAAACATTAGCTATGCAGCTGTAATTAAATAAAAAATTACACTGAATTATTATTATTATTATCAAATTATTAACATCCCCTCTTGACCTGGCCTATTTGAATTGGTCCTTGTGTGCAATTTGGTGCGTAATCTAGGGGAACAACATCACACTGCTACACCTAGTTAAATAAAAAAAGTTGTGATGCCAAGAGGTCTGACTCTGAAACCTTTTTCACTCAGCAGACATTTATCCTCAGGCAACACTTGTCACTTTGCTCCTGCTTGTCAAGGTTTAAACTCAGTCCAGTTACCATGCTAACCCCACACTGGCATATAATAGCCTAGGCCAGTGGTTCCCAGCTCCGGTTCTCCAGTATCCCCAACAGTACACAGTAATCAGGCCCTCAATGAGTTGAATCAGGTATGTTTGTCTGGGCTACAACACGTGTGCTGTGGGGGTACTCGAGGACTGGAGTTGGGAACTGGTGGGCTAGGCTACCCCTAGTTACATTTATGGCCTCATTTAGCATGCTATAAAACTCTCACCACAGAACTGCAGCATACACAACCCTTTTTACATAAGTATTTTTTATATGCAATTTTAGGCATGAATTGCCTCCCACTGTCACGTTCCTGACCTATTTCTGTTAGTTTATGTGTGTTAGTTGGTCAGGACGTGAGGTTGGGTGGGCATTCTATGTTTTCTGTTTCTGTGTTGGTTTTTGGGTTGCCTGGTATTGCTCTTAATTAGAGGCAGGTGTTTGGCGTTCCTCTAATTAAGAGTCATATTTAGGTAGGCGTTGTCACAGTGTTCGTTGTGGGTGTTTGTCTTCCGTGTCTGTGTCTGTACACCACACGGGACTGTTTACGGTTTGTTCGGTTTGTGTAGCCTATGTTCCTATTCGTGCGTTTTTTCTTGTTTTATGTAAGTACGTCTTCTAGGTCTGTCTACACCGTTTGTTGTTTTTGTTAGTTTAATCAAGTTCGTGTTTCGTTAATAAAATATGTCTTTCCACTACGCTGCGCCTTGGTTCCCTCAATACTCCTCCTCTTCCGAAGATGAAGAGGAGGAGGAATGCCGTTACAGAATCACCCACCAATCCAGAGCCAAGCAGCGGAATTTCGAGGAACGGGAGAGTATACAGGACTTGTGGAGTTGGGAGCAAATATTTAACGGAGAAGGACCATGGGCTAAAGTGAATCACTGTCCATGGGAACAGCTGGAGGCAGCTCGGAGAGTGGAGGAAAAGAGAGAGAGGAACCGAAGTTATGAGGGAACGCGTCTTGCACGGAAGCCCAAAAAGCCTGTGAGTAACACCCCAAAATTTCTTGGGGGGGAGGCTAAGAGGTAGTGGGCCAAGGGCAGGACTGAGACCTGCGCCCACTTCCCAGGCTTACCGTGGAGAGCGGGGCAGGCGCCGTGTTACGCAGTAGAGCGCACGGTGTCTCCTGTACGAGTGCATAGCCCAGTGCCGCACTGGTAGGGCTAGATTGGGTATTGAGCCAGGTGTCATGAGGCCGGCTCAACGCGTCTGGTCTCCAGTGCGTCTCCTCGGGCCGGCATACATGGCACCTGCCTTACGCATGGTTTCCCCGGTTCGCCTACATAGGCCTGTGCGGGTTATTCCACCTCCCCGCACTGTTCGGGCAACCGGGAGCATTCAACCAGGTAAGGTCGGGCAGGCTCAATGCTCAAAAGAGCCAGTAGCCTGCACGGTCCGGTATTTCCGGCGCCACCTCCCCGCCCCAGCCTAGTACCTACAGTGCCTACACTACGCACTAGGCTACCAGTGCGTCTCCTGAGCCCTGTTCCTCCTCCACGCACTCTCCCTGTAGTGCGTGTATCCAGTTCGGTGCCTCCAGTTCCGGCACCACGCACTAAGCCTCCTGTGCGTATCCAGAGCCCTGTACACACTGTTTCTTCTCCCCCTACTAATCCTGATGTGCTTGTTCTCAGCCCGGTGCCACCAGTGCCGGTACCACGCACCAGGTATAGAGTGGGCTTTGAGAGTCCAGTGTGCCCTGTCCCTGCTCCCCGCACTAGTATGAAGGTGCGTGTCCTTAGCCCGGTGCCTCCAGTTCCGGCACCACGCACCAGGTCTACAGTGCGCCTTATCCGGCCAGAGCCATCCGTCTCCCCAGCGCCATCTGAGCCATCCGTCTCCCCAGCGTCATCTGAGCCATCCGTCTCCCCAGCGCCATCTGAGCCATCCGTCTCCCCAGCGCCGTCTGAGCCATCCGTCTGCAATGAGCCTGCAAAGCCGCCCGTCTGCCATGAGCCTGCAAAGCCGCCCGTCTGCCATGAGCCTACAGAGCCGTCCGCCAGACAGGAGCCGCTAGAGCCGTCCGCCAGACAGGAGCCGCTAGAGCCGCCCGCCAGACAGGATCTGCCAGAGCCGCCCGCCAGACAGGATCTGCCAGAGCCGCCAACCAGACAGGATCTGCCAGAGCCGCCAACCAGACAGGATCTGCCAGAGCCGCCAACCAGACAGGATCTGCCAGAGCCGCCAGCGAGCCATGAGCGGCCAGAGCCGTCAGAGAGCCATGAGCGTCGAGAGCCGTCAGCCTGCCATGAGCGTCGAGAGCCGTCAGCCAGCCATGAGCGTCGAGAGCCGTCAGCCAGCCATGAGCGTCGAGAGCCGTCAGCCAGCCATGAGCGTCGAGAGCCGTCAGCCAGCCATGAGCGTCGAGAGCCGTCAGCCAGCCATGAGCGTCGAGAGCCGTCAGCCAGCCATGAGCGTCGAGAGCCGTCAGCCAGCCATGAGCGTCGAGAGCCGTCAGCCAGCCATGAGCGTCGAGAGCCGTCAGCCAGCCATGAGCGTCGAGAGCCGTCAGCCAGCCATGAGCGTCGAGAGCCGTCAGCCAGCCATGAGCGTCGAGAGCCGTCAGCCAGCCATGAGCGTCGAGAGCCGTCAGCCAGCCATGAGCGTCGAGAGCCGTCAGCCAGTCATGAGCGTCGAGAGCCGTCAGCCAGCAACGGCTATATACCCAGAACTGCCCCTCAGTCCAGAGCTGTCTCTCTGTCCGGAGCTGCCTTTCAGTCCGGAGTTGCCCCTCTATCATGATCTCCCTCTCTATCTTGATCTACCTCTATATTCTGATCTATCCTTCTGTCTGGTGCTATCCCTCTGTCTTGATTTATCCCTCTGTCCCGGTGCTGTCCCTGTCATGGATGTTACTAAGAGGATTTTGTGGGGGTAAGATATGGGTGGACATTTTTAGGGGTAGGTGGAGGCTAGGATTGATTATGGTGGGGTGGGGACCTCGCCCGGAGCCTGAGCCACCACCGTGGTCAGATGCCCACCCAGACCCTCCCCTAGACTTTGTGCTGGTGCGCCCGGTGTTTGCACCTTATGGGGGGGGGGTTATGTCACGTTCCTGACCTATTTCTGTTAGTTTATGTGTGTTAGTTGGTCAGGACGTGAGGTTGGGTGGGCATTCTATGTTTTCTGTTTCTGTGTTGGTTTTTGGGTTGCCTGGTATGGCTCTTAATTAGAGGCAGGTGTTTGGCGTTCCTCTAATTAAGAATCATATTTAGGTAGGCGTTGTCACAGTGTTCGTTGTGGGTGTTTGTCTTGTGTCTGTGTCTGTACACCACACGGGACTGTTTACGGTTTGTTCGGTTTGTGTAGCCTATGTTCCTATTCGTGCGTTTTTTCTTGTTTTATTTAAGTACGTCGTCTAGGTCTGTCTACACCGTTTGTTGTTTTTGTTAGTTTAATCAAGTTCGTGTTTCGTTAATAAAATATGTCTTTCCACTACGCTGCGCCTTGGTTCCCTCAATACTCCTCCTCTTCCGAAGATGAAGAGGAGGAGGAATGCCGTTACACCCACGCCACTCTGCCTCCTGAACAATGAAATATATTTGTTTCCAGATCATTGGTTTTCGGTCTACACTCCCTGAATGTAATAGCTGAGTGAGTTATGGATTAAACTCAACCCTGCATCTTTTTAAATAAACATGACAAGACTGATTTCTCAACATAAAAAATGTACTGCCAGTGTACTTGTATTTGGCAACTCATGTTTAGATGTCATATGCTGATGTGGCGGGCTAATGGTCTGATGAATACTTTGCGGTAGGCTTGTCTTAGTTTGTTTAGACACATGCGAGCATAGCTGCGGGAAGTAGGAGTACTGAGGGTGCTGCATCACCCCCTGAAAAATCAGAATAAAAAAAGACATATATATATATATCACAAAAGAAGTGCACTGGGCCTTTACTATTATTAGCAGATTGATATTGATCTGTGTAGTGCAGGAAAAACATTTCTTCAGCATCTCAGCTTTGGCAGAAAAGGGTACTGTAATTAAGAACAGTATCTTGCAGGATTCAATTGTTGGAATTGTACGAGTTGTTGCCCTGTCAATTTCTCCACAATTGTCATTCTAACGGAATCCAGAAAGAACAAAACCCTGTCCTCAATCATTTACATCAAAAGGTCCAAAGTAATGGGCATAGACACAAAACATCCACAACAAATGAAATATTTTTCTTAATCAAATAACATGGGAAACAACCACTTTTTGTGCAGTATTAATTTACCATCCTTACAAACCAGTTAATGTAAATGTACATTACTGTATTGTACATAGGCTGGTCATCTAGGTTTGTACCTGTAGACTTTCCATCACCATGAGGAAAAACAATGCACAATACAGTAATTAAGTACATTGAAACATCAAGTCTATTCTTTAAAAGTGCCTTCCTCACCATCTTAAATAAGCATGCCCCATTCAAAAAATGTAGAACCAGGAACAGATACAGTGAGGGAAAAAATAATTTGATTGGCAAACGTACAAACTCAGCAGGGAATCAAATACTTTTTTCCCTCACTGTATAGCCCTTGGTTCACTCCAGACCTGACTGCCCTTGACCAGCACAAAAACATCCTGTGGCGTACTGCATTAGCATCAAATAGCCCCTGTGATATGTAACTTTTCAGGGAAGTTAGGAACCAATATACACAAGCAGTTAGGAAAGCTAAGGCTAGCTTTTTCAGACAGAAATTTGCATCCTGTAGCACAAACTCAAAAAGGTTCTGGGACACTGTAAAGTCCATGGAGAATAAGAGCACCTCCTCCCAGCTGCCCACTGCACTGAGACTAGGAAACACTGTCACCACCGATAAATCCACTATAGTCGAGATATTCAACTGCCCTACACCCCCCACATCAACTCGCCCAAGCTTCCCCCATTTCTCCTTCACCCAAATCCAGATAGCTGATGTTCTGAAAGAGCTGCAAAATCTGGACCCCTACAAATCAGCCGGGCTAGACAATCTGGACCCTCTCTTTCTAAAATGATCTGCTGAAATTGTTGCAACCCCGATCACTAGCCTGTTCAACCTCTCTTTCGTATCGTCTCAGATCCCCAAAGATTGGAAAGGTGCCGCGGTCATCCCCCTCTTCAAAGGGGCAGACACTCTAGACCCAAACTGCTACAGACCTGTATCTATCCTATCCTGCCTTTCAAAGGTCTTCGAAAGCCAAGTTAACAAACAGATCACAGACCATTTCGAATTCCACCGTACCTTCTCCGCTATGCAATCTGGCTTCCGAGCTGGTCATGGGTGCACCTCAGCCACGCTCAAGGTCCTAAACGATATCATAACTGCCATCGATAAGAGACAATACTGTGCAGCCGTATTCATCGACCTGGCCAAGGCTTTCGACTCCTCTCAAAACTGCCTCGCCTGGTTCACCAACTACTTCTCTGATAGAGTTCAGTGTGTCAAATCGGAGGGCCTGTTGTCCGGACCTCTGGCAGTCTCTACGGGGGTGCCACAGGGTTCAATTCTCGGGCCGACTCTCTTCTCTGTATTTATCAATGATGTCGCTCTTGCTGCTGGGGATTCTCTGATCCCCCTCTACGCAGACGACACCATTCTGTATACTTCTGGCCCTTCTTTGGACACTGTGCTAACTAACCTCCAGACGAGCTTCAATGCCATACAACTCTCCTTCCGTGGCCTCCAACTGCAAGTAAAGCTAAATGTATGCTCTTCAACTGATCGCTGCCCACAGCTGCCCGCCCGTCCAGCATCACTACTCTGGACGGTTCTGACCTAGAATATGTGGACAACTACAAATACCTAGGTGTCTGGTTAGACTGTAAACTCTCCTTCCAGACCCACATTAAGCATCTCCAATCCCAAAATTAAATCTAGAATCGACTTCCTATTTCACAACAAAGCATCCTTCACTCATGCTGCCAAACATACCCTCGTAAAACTGACTATCCTACCGATCCTTGACTTCGGCAATGCCATTTACAAAATAGCCTCCAAAAATCTACTCAACAAATTGGATGCAGTCTATCACAGTGCCATCCTTTTTTTCACCAAAGCCCCATATACTACCCACCACTGCGACCTGTACGCTCTTGTTGGCTGGCCCTCGCTTCATGCTCGTCGCCAAACCCACTGGCTCCAGGTCATCTACAAGTCTTCGCTAGGTAAACCCCCGTCTTATCTCAGTTCACTGGTCACCATAGCAGCACGCGCTCCAGCAGGTATATTTCACTGGTCACCCCCAAAGCCAATTCCTCTTTGGCCACCTTTCCTTCCAGTTCTCTGCTGCCAATGACTGGAACGAACTGTAAAAAATTGCTGAAGCTGGAGACTCTTATCTCCCTCACTAACTTTAAGCACCAGCTGTCAGAGCAGCTCACAGGTCATTGCACCTGTACATAGCCCATCCAACTACCTCAGCCCCATACTGTATTTATTTATTTTGCTCCTTTGCACCCCAGTATCTTTACTTTTACATTCATCTTCTGCACAGCTATCACTCCAGTGTTTAATTACTATATCGTAATTACCTCGCCACTATGGCCTATTTTATTGCCTTACCTCCCTTATCTTACCTCATTTGTACACACTGTATATAGACTTTTTCTATTGTATTATTGACGATGTTTGTTTATTCCATGTGTAACTATGTGTTGTTGTATGTGTCGAACTGCTTTGATTTATTTTGGCCAGGTCGCAGATGTAAATGAGAACCTGTTCTCAACTGGCCTACCTGGTTAAATAAAGGTGAAATAAAAAAATAAAATAAAAAAGTGGTTTGTGATGATATGATGTGATGATGTGGCTCAGTTGGTAACACATGGTGCTAACAATGATGGGGTTGTGGGTTCTATTCTCACTGGGAATCAGTACAAAAAAGAATGCACTTACTACTGTAAATTGGATAAGAGTGTCTACTAAAATGGAAAAGGAATAGACTTTTTCAGTTTTCATATAGAAATAAGTTGCATTTGCAAAGTATTTCAAGAAACTGGAAAACATAAACTCAGCAAACAAATGTTTTTTTCCCTTTTTCAGGACTCTGTCTTTCAAAGATAATTCATCAAAATTCAAATAACTTCACAGATCTTCATTGTAAAGGGTGTAAACACTGTTTCCCATGATTGTTTAATGAACCACAAACAATTAATGAACATGCACCTGTGGAACGGTTGTTAAGACACTAACAGCTTACAGACAGTAGGCAATTAAGGTCACAGTTATGAAAACTTGGGACACTAAAGAGGCCTTTCTACTGACTCTGAAAAACACCAAAAGAAAGATGCCCAGGGTCCCTGCTCATCTGCATGAACGTGCCTTAGGCATGCTGCAAGGGGGCATGAGGACTGCAGATGTGGCCAGGTCAGTAAATTGCGATGTCCGTACTGTGAGACCCCTAAGACCACACTACAAGGAGACATGATGGACAGCTGATCATCCTCGCAGTGGCAGACCATGTGTAACAACATCTGCACAGGATCGGTACATCCGAACATCACACCTGCGGGATAGGTACAGGATGGCAACAACAACTGCCCGAGTTACACCAGGAATGCACAATCCCTCCATCAGTGCTGAGACTGTCCGCAATAGGCTGAGAGAGGCTGGACTGAAGGCTTGTAGGCCTTTTGTAAGGGAGGTCCTCACCAGACATCACCGGCAACAACATCGCCTATGGGCACAAACCCACCGTTGCTGGATCAGACAGGACGGGCAGAAAGTGCTCTTCACATGACGAGTCGCGGTTTTGTCTCACCAGGGGTGATGGTCAAATTTGCGTTTATCGTCGAAGGAATGAGCGTTACACCGAGGCCTGTACTCTGGAGCGGGATCGATTTGGAGGTGGAGGGTCCGTCATGGTCTAGGTCGGTGTGTCACAGCATCATCGGACTTAGCTTGTTGTCATTGCAGGCAATCTCAACGCTGTGCGTTACAGGAAATACATCCTCCTCCCTCATCTGGTACCCTTCCTGCAGGCTCATCCTGACATGACCCTCCAGCATGACAATGCCACCAGCCATACCGCTCGTTCTGTGCGTAATTTCCTGCAAGACAGGAATGTGAGTGTTCTGCCATGGCCAGCGAAGAGCCCGGATCTCAATCCCATTGAGCAAGTCTTCGACCTGTTGGATCGGAGGCTGAGTGCTAGGGCCATTACCCCCGGGAATGTCTGGGATCTTGCAGGTGCCTTGGTGGAAGAGTGGGGTAACATCTCACAGCAAGAACGGGCAAATCTGGTGCAGTCCATGAGGAGGAGATGCACAGCAGTACTTAATGCAGCTGGTGGCCACACCAGATAATGACTGTTACTTTTGATTTAGACCCCCCCCCTCCTTTGTTCAGGGACACATTATTCCATTTCTGTTAGTCACAGTTTATGTCTCAGTTTATGTCTCAGTTGTTGAATCTTGTTATGTTCATACAAATATTTACACATGTTAAGTTTGCTGAAAATAAACACAGTTGACAGAGAGAGGACGTTTCTTTTTTTAGTTTATATCAAGCAAGTATTTTTATATTCCACAAGTATTATCAGATTAATTGTTTTGTACAGATAATGATTAGACTTAAGTTACAAATGCTGGTAAACACTCAAATACATTTAGTTTTCACAAAAGTGGTGCACTGGGTTTTTACTTGTCCTGTATTAGCAGACCAGTATAGGCTGTGTGTGCGTTTCAAAATAGTGAATCTGGACAAATCTGAATAAAGGCAGTGTGGCGGTTAGTATGGTAGAACCTTGTTTTGTAAATTTAAATGATCGGCACTGGCAGCTCGTGGACATTTCACACAACTCAGTTGACTTGCGTCCAAGTGTGCATGTTGAAAATGTGACATCATGCTTTATATCTGTCAGGAATCCTCCCTCTATGTGAAAATAATGTTCACCATTTGAGTTATCAGAATCTATAATCTGGAGTAAAACATGGCCCAGAGGCATCTAGTCTGATTGAAGACAGACTTCCCTTCTCTTTCTCTCTATCTCTTCATCCGTCCCACTCCCCTCCCTTCCCATCTCTGGTTCATGTCATAAATCATAGGGCCTGGCCCTGGGGAAGGGCCTCCTGTAGCTTTACGGGACCATTCTGCGTTCCCTCATCTCCCATTTATTCATTAAACACTCTGGCTCTATCCAGAGACAGCCCCTCACAGCAACCTCAGAGATAACCCTCACAGCATCCTCAGAGACAGCCTTTACAGAATCCTCAGAGACAGACAGACCCTCACAGCATCCTCAAAGCCAGCCCCTCACAGCATCCTCAAAGCCAGCCCCTCACAGCATCCTCAGAGACAGTCCCTTACAGCAGCCTCGGAGACAGTACAGTACGTTCTGATGGCATGACATGCGTGTACAGAAGTTTAAGGGCATCTAAATACACCTCTCTGGAAGTAACCCTCATTTTGACAGCGACACACTGTATCCGTGCTCTTCTCATCGAAACATTCCTCAACTTCAACCCTCTAAAGACGTTTTCCTCTTTGCTTCCAATACAATTCTTTAACCACTAGAAGTTGTGCTTATGCATGGAGACTTTCCCATCATTTATCAAAGGTGCGTGCGCACAGAAAACACTAAACCTTGCGTGCGCCTGTTTTCCTCGAATATTGGTATTTATTATTTGGAACTTGATGGTAAAGTGATTTTCTTACATTTTTTGAACAATTTCTTTTTTTTACAGTATAAAACATCCACATACAAACGAGAACATACAGACGCACACAAACATTGACTAAATCCTCCCTGCCCAGACCCACCCGCTCACACCTCCATCTCCAGTGCCTGTGTCACTCTCCGCCAGCGACTGTGTCACTCTCCGCCACATTGCCTCAAACTGCACCATTTTGTTTCTCTCCGTCGTCGCCCACGTGCTTTCAACATTTAGATAATAACGCATTTGACCTTTCCATTGTGTTACTGCTGGAAGATTGGTTGATTTACAGTTTTTAAGTATATGTTTTATTTTCAAGATTATTGACAAGCAAAATGTTGTCCAATCTATGTTGTATCTCACTGCACGCTCATATGCCATGTCTTGAAATATTAAGACAGGAGGATTAAAAATACATTTACATTGTAATACTTCTGACAGCCAACTTCCTAACTCCGCCCATAACTTTTGGATTTTATAGCATTCCCAGAATGCATGGATTACTGAGTAATTGTTAGTATAACTTTTAAGACATTACTCTGCCTTGTGCTGTAGAATTTGTGAATGTTGTCTCTTGTGTATTAAATTCTATACATTAGTTTATACTGGATTAACTGTACATTTTAGTTAACTGTAATTTTCTTAATGATGTTCCAACATTACCTCCATTTTGTTCCAATTTCAGTTATTTTAAAATCTTGGTAGATTATATATTTGTCATTTGGAAAGTGTGCATATTTCCACAAACAGCTCAGACCATGGTTATGCACAAATTGTCGTCTACTATCTCACATAGTATGTCGTATAATATTTATTTTACTTTTATCATAGTATATAGGCCTAAATCATATCATATGACCTTCCCTATATATGTCACTCCCTTTAAGTCTTTCCCCAGGTGTCGTTTCTATTTCAGTTCCATGTCTGTGTGCTGTTAGTGTTTCTGCTTTTGGATGATGTTAATTTGATTAAAACACTCCCTGAACTTGCTTCCCGACTCTCAGCGCATATCGTTACAGCAGGACATGTTTCTCCTTGTCTGACATGACTGGTTTATTACCGCTACACAACAAATGTTAAGCTACCGTTTATCTCGCTCATTCAATAAGCAGCCTCCAAAGTAAATAGACCGCTAGGCTATTTCCAATATTTGACAATATGGGTATAGTAGCCTATTGCTGTGAGATAGGAGAGTGACTTCAGAGCCTATTTAATCTCAGAGCCTATACCAAGTTAGGAGATACAATCATCTATTGATCAACTAAATGTTGAACAAGAAAACCAGTGTGCAATTTACTTTGAGTGATTGTGGAATTCTTTGCCCCTGTCTACCATGTTGTTGTTCAGCCCACCATGCTGAACGTTTCCATCCATACTTTGGAGTGTGATGGTCTGTCAGTTGTGGCAGCCAGGTTGCATGCGGGATGCATGTATCTGCATGTTTGGCCATCACAGTTCCTGACTTCCATTATGTTAGCCTGAGGGCAAACAGGCCCACCTGAGACAAAGACCAGTCCATATCAGATTTGAATTGCATGCTGCAGGCACTTATCTGCATGTGAACTTATTCTTAATGGAGGCTGCTAACAATGGCCGAAACAGAGCAAATGGAATGGCATCAAACACCTGGAAAACATGTGTTTGATACCATTCCACTGATTCCACTCCAGTCATTTCCACAAGCCTGAGTTCCCCAATTAAGGTTCCACCAAACTCCTGTGTTAGAGCAAGAGATTTCTGTTTTTCTCTTGTCTGAGGAAATAAGAAATCTATTGTACATTAAAAAACAATTTACCAGGACACTTTGACACAGCTTTTAGCTTCCGTGTTGAATAAGAGTGAGATAGGAGGTAGCTGGGCGCTTGACTCGTCAATGTTTCCATCAAGGCCAAGTTTATAGCAATGAAAGGACTCTTTCAGGTCTGATCTGGGGTGAGCCAAATGCTATTTGAGATCCATTACATTGTTTAGATTGGACTTTGCAGACACTTGAATCTAACAACTTTAGCCAAGAAATGTGTTCTCATTCTTCGCACAGTCTTGTTCAGTTGACTGAGTCAGACCTCCATGTCATTCTGAGGTGAAGACTGTGAGATTGTTATAATGTGAGGAAGTGCATCCTGTAGAAACTTCTCTAAGAGGACATTGAACCTTCAGAGGGCCTTGAATCTTCACTACTGGCAACATTTTTAGGCCACACACACAGCGATACTTCATCCAAAATGAGTTTAAAAAAACAGCAAAGATTGCACTGTGTGCTATGTCTTTGTGTAGCCTACTTTATTAAATCCCCTGTAATTTACTCTATCGGCCTCAGTAGAAGCTGCTGTAAGGTAGCAGTAAGGATTGTGTGGGGTGTGAGATGGGAGGATACTTTGCAGGTGAGCCCCACCCTCTCCTGTTGCACAGACTGCTAGCAGAGAGAGCAGCAAACACACCTGGACGACCCAAACCTGTGGGATATTCACATTTTAACACATATCCAAAAGAGAGAAAGGTAAGAAATGCCACTTTATTAAACACATACGTATTCTAAAGTGCTTAGAACCTACCACTGGTCACTTTAGAAGAGTTTGGAACAAATCCATTTGTCAGTTTAGAACCATACCACTTTAGAATGACAAGGAAACCTCTCCGTTGTCAAGTGTGGATTCAATGGGAATAGACATGAAATTCAACACTTGTATGCATCTGAAGTTAAGTCATAAGCATTATGCACCAAAGCATTTGGAAATACCAGTATTGGAAAATAATTTGTCAATAAAATAACATTTTAAACACTGTACTTTATTTTGAAAAGCATTTACTCTTGTTGACTTGTTGAAGGTAGGTAGTAGGTACCGATGTTGACTGAGGAAAATTCTGATGCATTTATATTTGGATGACGATTACAAAGGCCTACAACAGGATGTATGGAGGCTGGGTGTGAAGAGGGGTTTCAGGCTTTGACCACCCAAGCTGGATGTGCTTAAACATTCTCTTTTTATTGAATATTTTTCTTTGGCCTAGGTTCTCCTGAAGTCCCTTCTCCCCTGCGTCTCAGGAGGGCCTGTCCCATGATGAACCTGACCGGTGCTGTTCTACTTCTCTCGTTGGTGTCGCTAGTCCACGGTGCCTGCTCTCTCAATGGGAGGAACAGAGGAGACCTCTATGGTAGGCTATCAAGCCAAGCTGTAGCTGAGTAGCCTTGCTCTCCTGCCCACTCTTTTTTTACTTAGCAAGATGTTATGCCAATGCTTAATATCTGTTGAACATTTGCCAAAGCAAAGCATAAAACACAAGAATCATTAATGTTGCCAAGTGAAAGGGTAGTACATATTAATTTTGATGCACTTTAAAGGGCAACTCAATCACATTTCAACCTCATTTTCCTCATCTCCAGCACCGTACCATTGTCAACACGTGGAAACAACAAAAAAGACGTAAAAAAAAAGTGAAAACATCCTACCCAATGACATCATCAAAAGTTTAAACATTTTAAAAACAGTGATTTTAGAACACTATGAGATTGGCGGTGATGTGGGGATCAAGAAAAATGGCATCCCTCTGGCTAGAAGCTCGTTGAAGGTTTTGAAAATCACTCACCAATCTACACACCATACCCCATAATGACAAAGCAAAAACAGGTTTTTAGAAATGTTTGCAAATAAATAAATAAAAAATATTACATTTACATAAGTATTCAGACCCTTTACTCAGTACTTTGTTGAAGCACCATTCGCAGCGATTACAGCCTTGAGTCTTCTTGGGTACGACTATACAAACTTGGCACACCTGTATTTGGGGAGTTTCTCCCATTCTTCTCTGCAGATCTTCTCAAGCTCTGTCAGGTTGGACGGGGAGCGTCACTGCACAGCTATTTTCAGGTCTCTCCAGAGATGTTCGATCGGGTTCAAGTCCGGGCTCTGGCTGGGCCACTCAACGACATTCAGAGACTTGTCCCAAAGCCACTCTTGCATTGTCTTGGCTGTGTGCTTAGGGTCGTTGTCCTGTTGGAAGGTGAACCTTCGCCCCAGTCTGTGGCCTTGAGCGCTCTGGAGCAGGTTTTCACCAAGGAGCTCTCTGTACTTTGCTCCGTTCATCTTTCCCTCGATCCTGACTAGTCTCACAGTCCCTGCCACTGACAAATATCCCCACAGTATGATGCTACCACCACCATGCTTCACCGTAGGAATGGTGCCAGGTTTCCTCCAGACGTGACGCTTGGTATTCAGGCCAAAGAGTTCAATCTTGGATTCATTAGACCAGAGAATCTTGTTTCTCATGGTCTGAGAGTCTTTAGGTTCCCTTTGGCAAACTCCAAGCGGGCTGTCTGGCCACTCTAACATAAAGGCCTAATTGGTGGAGTGCTGCAGAGTTGGTTGTCCTTCTGGAAGGTTCTCCCATCTCCACAGAGGAAATCTGGAGCTCTTTCAGATTGACCATCGGGTTCATTGTCACCTCCCTGACCAAGGCCCTTCTCCCCATTTTTGCAAGTCTCATAGTAAAGGGTCTGAATACGTATGTAAATAAGGTATTTCAGTTTTTTTATCTTTTATACATTTGCAAAAATGTCAAAAAAATGTTTTCACTTTGTACTGTGTGTGGATTGTTGAGGGAAATTTTAGTTTTTAATACATTTTAGAATAAGGCTGTAACGTCACAAAATCAAGGGGTCTGAATACTTTCTGAATAGACAGTTGTTTCGTGCTGGAGATGATATATGATTTTGGAAAGTGGCCAAGTTGATTAACCAAACCCAAATGTGCTCAACCCCTGTAATAGAAAACAGAGGGAGGTCAGTAAATCTTGTCAGTCAATATCCTCTGAGCAGTCGTTAAAAAGGAGGTTGCATGTATCTCTCTACTACAACATGTTGATATATGGAGTACCTGTGTAATAAGACATCTTTGGATTGAACCAGCCATTTCTCTCTATGTCTGTATAGGACTTAAGCTTTGTTCACACTGCAGGCCTTAATGCAACAAAAAAAAATCAAATCCATTCTGTATAACTGACTCTCCAAACACTGTGACCAAATTGGATTTGTGTTCAGAAAGCATTCTATGCTAGTTGTTATAGCAACGACCAGTGGTGTAATGTAATTATGTAAAAAATACTTTAAAATCCTACTTAAGTAGTTTTTTTCTTCAGTATCTGTATATTTTTTTGTTGACTACTCTTACTTTTACTCCACTACATTCCTAAAGAAAATATGTAAATTCTACTCCCACAATTTATCCCTGACACCCAAAAGTACTCATTACATTTCAAATGCTCAGCCAGGACAGCAATATCCAATTCACGCACATACTGTATAAATATAATGAGTTGTCATCCCTACTGCCTTTGATCTGGTGGACTCACTAAACACAAATACTGCCTTTGTCATTCATGTCTGAGTGTTGGAGTGTGCCCCTGACTAGCAATACATTAAAAAATATATATACAATTGTGCCGTCTGGTTTGCTTAACATAAGGAATTTGATGTATAGCATTTACTTTTCACTTTTCCTCAAGTACGACAATGAGAATGTTTTTCACCACTGTACTTAAGTGATTTTTAAACCAGATACTTTTAGACTTTTACTCAAGTAATATTTTACTGGGGGACTTTCACTTTTACTTGAATCATTTTCTATTAAATATTTTATAAGGAGATGTCATCCCATTTGAAAAATATCCTTGGCTTAGTTGGCTATAAAGAAGCAGTTCTTCAGAAATTCTTGGGAATTGAGCTTACCAGTGGGAATTCCACATAATGTCTGTTTATGGATCTTTTTTTCATAAATTACTAAGGCAGAGTACATTTTCAACATATGTGTTAACTGTCCTGAAGTTGAATTGAACCAGAACAGTCAGTTTAATGAAAAATAAGCCTGTTTCAGTATCCAGATGTAACGGCAGCCTTCCCTCTCTTCAAGAGAAGAGGCAGCGTAGCCAGTGCTCAACATGTTCAATTAAATGATAAACAGAGAACACTTACAAATACAAAATAACAAAAAGTGGCAAACCGATACAGTCCTAGCTGGTGCAGAGAAAACACAGAGACAGGAAACAACCACCCACAAACCCAACACAAAACAAGCCACCTATATATGATTCCCAATCATTGACAACACATCTGCCTCTGATTGAGAACCATATTAGGCCAAACATAGAAACAGACAAACTAGACACACAACATAGAATGCCCACCCAGCTCACGTCCTGACCAACACGAAAACAAGCAAAACACACAAGAACTATGGTCAGAACGTGACACCAGAAAAAATGTAATAAAAACTATATTGAACACAGTATCACCATTTAAAAAATATTTTGTAATTTTTTTTATGCCATGTCAAATCTAACATTATCCTCCCCTTCCTGTTTCCCCAGACTGCCCAGCGGATGTGTACATTGTTCTGGACACCTCAGAGAGTGTGGCGCTGAGAGCCAAGCCCTACGGCTCCTTCGTTGATCAGATCAAGCAGTTTGCCCTGGACTTTGTGGACCAGCTCAACACTAGGTGTGTATCACCTCCATACTGACAGTTTCAGCTACATGACTGGTATTCATTAAGAAATTATGTGGTTAACAATGGGTGTTTTCAGGTCCCTTACTTCAATTCATGACATTTGGCAACTAAACGGTAATTAATGCTACGTAGTAATGATTAGGGCGAGCTTGCCAAGAGAAATCAAGTGTCATGTTAGCGACAAGGCTTCTGGGAAACTCGCGCTTGACCGTTTATTCACCCCACAGACTGTAACGCAGACCAAACAATATCACTCCTCCTACAGAGGCTTCCATTGGCATACCTCCTGTTTCATTCCTTAAACTACCCTCTGTGATCATTATTACAACATAGTCATATTGTACCAGTAAATTCACCACACACTCAGACCCACCCTGATAAGCAACATGCAGAATGTCCATTGATAGCTGCTCTGGGCAGTAGTGTTCTCCTGACAATGTGTTGTTGATGATCATCTCAGGAGGTCTGCCTCACTACATGCAGTCTTATGAACACGGTTGTGTGTTGACCTCTGTGTGAACTGTGGTTCTACAGTGATGAATCGGGGCTGAGAGGTAGTGCATGAGAACAGCTTCTCTCCTTACATGGTGCTCAGGGTTACGTTAATATGATGCTCTTGGAAAAGCACAAGCATACTGCTGTGGGCTAAAACAGAGTCACACAGAGTGTTTCTTGTTAGTCTTAAACAAATCTACCTTGAAACAAAAGTATACACCTCACACACATGGTTATGGGCTTAAAAAAAAGAATACACCTGTACCATGTCAGATATCAGGTATGAAGGTAAGACCCAGGTGCAGACACGTCAAATTAACAATGGTTTAATAATCCAACAGGGCAGGCAAGACAGGTCAAGGCAGGCAGGGGTCAGTAAACCAGAGGTGGGGCAACGGTACCGGACGGCAGGCAGGGTCAGGGTAGGCAGTGGTCAATAATCCAGAGGTGGGGCAAAGGTACCAGACGGCAGGCAGGCTCAGGGTAAGGGTAGGCAGAGGTCAATAATCAAGAGGTGGGGCAAAGGTACTGGTCGGCAGGCAGGCTCAGGGTAAGGGTAGGCAGAGGTCAATAATCCAGAGGTGGGGCAAAGGTACTGGTCAGCAGGCAGGCTCATGGTCAGGGTAGGCAGAGGTCAATAATCAGGAGGTGGGGCAAAGGTACTGGTCAGCAGGCAGGCTCATGGTCAGGGTAGGCAGAGGTCAATAATCCAGAGGTGGGGCAAAGGTACTGGTCAGCAGGCAGGCTCATGGTCAGGGTAGGCAGAGGTCAATAATCAAGAGGTGGGGCAAAGGTACTGGTCAGCAGGCAGGCTCAGGGTAGGCAGAGGTCAATAATCCAGAGGTGGGGCAAAGGTACCAGACGGCAGGCAGGCTCAGGGTAAGGGTAGGCAGAGGTCAATAATCAAGAGGTGGGGCAAAGGTACTGGTCGGCAGGCAGGCTCAGGGTAGGCAGAGGTCAATAATCCAGAAAAATATAACAAAACCATTTGACATTAAAACACCGGAGTTTCGGCAGTAAAAAAAAGAAAGTGGATTCATTATGAAATGATGACAAATATGAATAACATTCCATCCATGAGGCCACTAGAGGGCGATTTGGTAATTTGACTGAAGGAAAGTGATCTACGGAGGCCAAGACAGCTCAGCTTGTTGAACTACAAAACGCATTGGGCTTTTGCTAAGACCAGCGGCATTTATACAGATGCTGCAACTTATCTATTATAAATCGTAATAGACTTGCTTTTGCCATCCCACTGTTCGGAAACAGTGCAACTATTACGGTTAATATATTTGAGCTGTGTTTTCTGTGGCCCATACCGATACGTTTCATCACTGAATGACTGTGTGTGTGTGTGTGTGTGTGTGTGTGTGTGTGTGTGTGTGTGTGTGTGTGTGTGTGTGTGTGTGTGTGTGTGTGTGTGTGTGTGTGTGTGTGTGTGTGTGTGTGTGTGTGTCAGCCCCCACCTTTATCTCTCCCTCTCTGGGGTGTGTGTGTGTGTGTGTGTGTGTGTGTGTGTGTGTGTGTGTGTGTGTGTGTGTGTGTGTGAGAGAGTGAGAGTGAGAGAGAGAGAATCCCTAACAAGCCCAGACAGGCAGCCAGTGTAATGAGTGTCTGTTCAGTGCAGCCATTCCAAATCATTCGTCCAGAAAAGGTTTGGGGTTTAGTCAGGAATGCACTGACCTGCATTCCTGACTGAGAGAAAGGTTGATATGTTATCTCCATCTACTGAAGTCTCACCTTACAGCGAAGGAGTTGTCCTACTGAAGTTCAGAGGACCTGATGAATGACATCTTCACGTGATAAGAAATACACATATAGGAGAACAACACTTTCAGTCATGCAGGCACACAGTGAGCTTTGTCATTATCTGACATTTATTGAATTGGGGTCCATGTTTTGGAGAAGCCCTGTAATTCAAGACATTATTGTACAATAAAATAGCATCAGCTCAATGTTTATAAAGGAAGGATAAATGTTTGCTAGTATGCCATTTGCCAAAGATCATGGTGTATCCACTAATGTGTCTGACTCAGCACAACTTCTTTGCAAAACAGCCAAAATAGTAGATTTGTTTTTGTGATGTGATCCTACGGAAGTATGCAAAATACTACTGGCCTAAAGTTTAAAGAGCCAAAGAACACATAGTTCTAGACAGCTCCTTGTTCCTGACACGGTTGGTGGAGTATTTCTGTATCTTTCATTGACTTCATCAGAATAGCAACTGCCTGATGGTTTGATTGGGTACTGGAAAAAATAGCAGGAGGACGATGGGTGTAAATGTGCTTGGGGCTTGGCAAGACGGCACACTTGTAATAGATTTGTTCTATGAGGTTTTAGTACCACTTTCTCCCCTCTGGGAATCAATACATCATTCCCATGAACGAACTCCCTGCCTTTTAATCTGTAGACAGTAAATTAAATACTGCTGATTGAGGGGAATTGTCCCTGTAGACACCTGTAGTGCATGTAGATCAGAGGTAACTTGCTTTGTGTCACGCTTTGTGTGACATAGCTCTGCCTGTGCTCATCTAGATACTACCGCTGTGAGCGTAACCTGACGTGGAGTGTGGGAGTGCTGCACTACAGTGATGAGGTGAAGGTGATGAGCGAGCTAACCAGCACCAAGGAGGCCCAAGGAAGAACTCAGCTGAAGAGAGCCATACAGGACATCCGCTACATCGGCAAGGGAACCCACACCGACTGTGCCATCTCCGTAGCAACTGGGCAGCTGATGACAGGGTGAGTCCATCGATTGTATAAGGGCTCAGGGCCAGGCCCAGATGCAGATGGTTTGAGTATTTGATATTTATTAGTTCAAAAAAGGGTAGGCAAGAGAATGGACAGGCAAAAGGTCAAAACCAGATCAGAGTCCAGGAGGTACTGAGTGGCAGGCAGACTGGTCAGGCAGGCAGACTGGTCAGGCAGGCGGGTACGGAGTCCAGAAAACAGGCATGGGGTCAAAACCGGGAGGACTAGCAAAAGTGAGAATAGCAAAAGCAGGAGCACGGTGAGAAACACACTGGTTGACTTGAAACAGACGAGATGAACTGGCACAGAGAGACAGGAAACACAGGGATAAATACACTGGGGAAAATAAGCGACACCTGGAGGGGGTGGAGACAATCCCAAGGACAGGTGAAACAGATCAGGGCGTGACAGATTGGTTGATTGAGTAGTTAGTACGAGTCAATCGACCAGTCAGTCAGTTAGTTAGTTAGTCTGTCTGTCTGTCTGTCTGCATGCATGTATCCATCTCAAATGGGACGTTTGTGAGAGAGTGTCTTACAGCACATGCATTCTATCCCAATATACCATGCATGATACTTTGATATTGTGTAATACTTTCCTCCTTCACTTCTATAGTGCTCTTAGGAAAATGCTTTGTTATTTACACCTTGGAGCAGAGTTCAACGTTTTGTCAGGGGCAAGTTAAAGCACATTTCTTGCATCCTTGCAGGGTAAACAGATAGACATTCAAACCTCTACTAGGGAGATGGAGTTCCTCCACAAAGCTTCTGACAAAATAAAGTCTGCTCCACAATTATACAGAAAGGATCCCGTTTGACTCACACGCTCTGCTTTGTTGTACCTCTTTCTTCAACCCACAGCTCTCCTCTCCATGGCAACAAGTACATGGTGGTGGTGACAGATGGCCACCCGCTGGACGGATATAAGGAGCCGTGTGGCGGGGTGGCATACACCGTGTCTGAGGCCAGAGCCATGGACATTAAAATCTTCAGCGTGGCTATCACTCCGCATCACCTGGTAATCAAGAGGGACTAGAATAGAGCTCTGGCTAAAAGTTCCAGTTGTAGACAGAGACCTTTGCCCTCTGTAGTGGCCATGGAAATACAATAACAAATACTGCTCAAACAAACAGGATTGGCTGTAGTCTGACAGTCTGAGTTTTTTAAATCAAGGGTCCCACTGTATTTTATATATTTATATGTAGTCTTTGCATTCTTCTCTTGCACCTCAGGAATGTGTGGGTATGTCAACATCCAGGCTGCATCACATCTGGCCGTGATTGGGAGTCCCATAGGGCCCATTATACAAATAATTAAAACAATTAAAACAGCATTTTTTTACACACACAGAGAATGTTTGAGGTAGTTTTTCAGTATCTCTCTCTCTCTCTGTCTCTCTCTCTGCAGGACAACAGACTTGGTTCCATAGCAACAGATGTACAACACACCCATAACATGTCTGCTACTAGTGAGGACCCGCAGGTTGTTAGGAACACCATCAGCTACATAGTGTCTACCATGGTGAGTACACCATGGTCACATAGTTACCATCATACAAGCGGCCATTTTTAAACAAAGGCCCTGTACCTAAATGTAATTTACTGTAGGCCATTTTTAAACCAAGGCCCTGTACCTAAATGTCATTTACTGTAACGGGTTTCCTCTTCCTCAGAAGAGGAGGAGCAGGGATTGAACCAATATGCAGCGGAGTTTGAAGACATAATTTATTAAAGAATAACACGAAAACACGAACTTGACTAATAAACTAACAAAACAACAAACGGTGTAGACAGACCTGGACGATGGACTCACATAACACGAATAACGCACGAACAGGGAAAATAGCCTACACATAAATTAACGATGAACAAACAAACCGAAACAGTCCCGTATGGTGCGACAAACACTGACACAGGAGACAACCACCCACAACAAACACTGTGAAAACACCTACCTAAATATGACTCTTAATTAGAGGAACGCCAAACACCTGCCTCTAATTAAGAGCCATACCAGGCAACCCATAAACCAACATAGAAACAGAAAACATAGAATGCCCACCCAAATTCACATCCTGACCAACTAACACATACAACAAACTAACAGAAATAGGTCAGGAACGGGACATTTACTGTAGGCCATTTTTAAATCAAGGCCCTGTACCTAAATGTCATTTACTGTAGGCCATTTTTAAACCAAGGCCCTGTACCTAAATGTCATTTACTGTAGGCCATTTTTAAACCAAGGCCTTGTACCTAAATGTAATTTACTGTGGGCCATTTTTAAACCAAGGCCCTGTACCTAAATGTCATTTACTGTAGGCCATTTTTAAACCAAGGCCCTGTACCTAAATGTCATTTACTGTAGGCCATTTTTAAACCAAGGCCCTGTACCTAAATGTCATTTACTGTAGGCCATTTTTAAACCAAGGCCCTGTACCTAAATGTAATTTACCGTAGGCCATTTTTAAACCAAGGCCCTGTACCTAAATGTCATTTACTGTAGGCCATTTTTATTGTTGCCCAAATAGACTATTGTAATCAAATGTCTGTCTCTTATTTTATGGATCTGTAGTACAAGGATTCTGAATCTGTGGTGAGTTTTTTCTTCAGTCTTTTTGATACAAGCATTTCGCTACAACATCTGCTAAATATGTGTATGTTACCAATAAAATTTGATTTGATAGTTCCCGACCAATGCAGTGTGATGATTGTTGTTTGCGATCTCATTTATGAACAGTGATTATAACTGGGGTTGATTTATGTTTATTGTTCCTTTTCAGTGCTGTTCGTTCGAGTGCAAGGTAAGCCTGATCACATTGTCGTCATTTTTCAACATGATCTCGCAGAAAACTTCAGTACAGATTGTTTGTCTTGATTAATCTAATCTCAGTACAGTCTTAATATGGGGTCCAGTTGAGTCAGAAGCCTTTCTCATCAGTGTTCTTTGTTTCACAGGCTCCCCTGGGATCTCAAGGCCCTGCTGGTGCAGGAGGGGGCGCGGTAGGGTGCTCTCTGTTTTCCTTTTAGTTAAAACACCACATTTACATTTACCAGACGCTCGTATCCAGAGTGGCTTACAGGGGCAATTAGGGTTGAGTGCCTTGCTCAAGGGCACATCGACAGATTCAAACCATCAACTTTCAGTTACTGGCCCAACGCTCTTAACCGCTAGGCTATCTGTCGCCCACCTTAGCTATTGGGGAAAATATTGAAAATGACCATCGCTGCATTCTTAGATATACTTACCTTACCTCAAATTACTGATGGTTTGCTTAGCTCCAACTCTCAGTACCTAAGTAAGGGATAAGTAAGCATTGGGGGAGGTGGAGAAGGGGGCCTGAGGAACATTAATCAAACCCTGGGGATTTGGCTCACGTACTGCAGTTCATATACAGTAAGGATTCACAATGTAAACACGTGTGTGTGCGTAAGTGTGTGTGCGTGTGCGTTTGTGCACAGTGAAAAGCACATGAAACACATTACTATAAATATGCCAGACATTTATAATCACACAGTATTACAAGGTCAATATCAGTACAGTGAAAGAATGAGTGAAACAGAAAGTACTGATACTGGTTTGAAACCAGATTGATTGAAAAAAATAGAAGATGGAATAGACTGGCTTGTCCATAAACATGAGATTCAACCAGTGGCGGTCAAGGGTTTCCAGCCAGTCGTCTACAGTATCATGGGATCTTTTCCGTGCCAGAATAAGATCGCATGGCATGTGCTTTTACTATCAGGGCAAAGAGACGTGTTTCACTCGCCAATGTACATAAGAGAAAAGAGAGTGTGTGTGTGTGTGTGTGATGGAGGCGTGCATGACTGTGTGTCAGAGTGATGAGAGCGAGAGTAAGACAAAGGGAAAGACTGAGGCTTGATTCAGTAGTATCTTGCCTACAGAGGATCCAGAGCTGCCCCTGCTGTGGTCTGGATTCAAACCAAAGGTTTTAAGGGTGGGAGTGGCTTTGCGCCAATATCCAATGGAATGTTAATGAGATGACAATCTTTGCTTTACCAGGACCGTATTCCATGGGGTGCAGCGTTATGGAACATTGGGATAGAAATATATTACATAGAAAAGCCATGCTTCTATGTCATGTGGAATAGGGAATCATGTCCCCTCTATAACAAACATTTCTATGTATGATCTGAGTGTTCTCCAGAGCCTGCCCCCAGGCCCCTGTTTACCTGATGGGGAGTAATGACTCTGGCCTTCTCTGTGTCTGATCTAATCATGGCATCCAGATGGCCTGCCTAGCCCACTGCTAGTCAACACAGCTCTTGTGTGTTCCAGCCAAGAAATGCATTAAGGAGACGAGGAGGTAGTGGAACTGAAAAAGGCTTAGTTTAATTGATTCTATTGTACAGTACCGTGTTCTGTGCACAACTTCTGGCAGTCTGGCAAGTCCAAGACTTTCTTCTCTGTCTCAATAGGAAATGTGGGCCAAAGGGTGTAATGTCACATGCACAAATACAGTGAAATGCCTCTCTTGCAAACTCAAAACCTAACAATAAGTAAGTAAGCATACTATATACAGGGTCAGTTCCCATACCATATTTACAATGTGCAGGAACATTGGAGTGATGGAGGTATATATATATATATATATATACTATATACTATATGAGCAAGGTGACTAGGCAACAGGATATAAGGTAAACAGAGTAGCAGCAGCTTGTATGTGAGTGGCTGTGCTTGTGTGTAGAGTCAATATGAATGTGCATATTATGTCTGAGTGAGCAGATGATGGAGTGCATGTGTGTGTGTGTTGGAGTGACAGTGTGTGTGTGTGTGTGTAGGGCCCTGTGAGTGTGAACAGAGACAGTGCACAATAAAAATAAAAGGTCAATAAAGACACAAGGTTAACTCAGATAGTCCATGTAGCTATTTTGTCAACTATTTATCAGTCGTATTGCTTAGGGATAGAAGCTTCCTGTAGCTTAACACAGTTTATACCAGAATGACTAACACTGGAAGAGGTTGACTGATGACAATGACAAATAGATATGATTCTTTTTTTCAGGGAACTCCAGGACGTCAGGGGGTTGCCGGGAGACCGGGAAGTTTGGGAGCAAAGGTAGTATATGACACATTACAGAACATGAGCTTGTCTGTCTGCTGACTGTAGACTGTGGATACATTATGCTCTGTAGCCTGTTTGATGCTACAGATGATGGCTACAGGCAATGTGGATCACATGTGGATCATATCTTTGTCACCCAGGGGACCGCAGGTGACCAGGGGCCCCAAGGACACAGAGGAGAGAAGGTCAGAGTGATTATGTATCTAAAATAAAAATATATACCACTTTGAATGTTTAGATTATTCATAACACATGCTGGTTAGCTATAATGTAACCTTGCCTGGCAGAATTTACAGCTATGGCGTAAATGCAATATTTAGAGGCACACTTGTCTGGCTGTATAAGGTTAGCTAATGCAATGTTCCATGAGCATTCACTTAACTGTATTGAAATATGCCATATGTTCCCAGTGTTTCCAACACCAGGATTTTACAAGTCTGGATCCGTATTAAGTGCTGAGAAGCTAAACTCTGATGTTCGTCACTCTCTTTCTCTACAGGGTGACCATGGTCCTACTGGTGACAGAGTAAGCTCTCATCGGTCTTGTGGAGAGTAATAGTGATTATAATAGTGTTTATAAACCTTGTAGTACATAAGTATATAATGTAAACAAAGAATACATCACATCAAATCATCCAACAGCCGTAGATTCAGCTGTCAAAATGTTCAAACGTTATTTTGCCCTACAGGGTCCAAGAGGACCATCTGGACAAAAGGTATGTTGTTGATCTTATGCATCATTCATTCATTCATTCATTCATTCATTCATGTATCCATCCATCCATTCAGTCATACACATTGTCACATACTCACCAATTCAACCAATTGCAGTATGAAGTCATGTGACCCATGTGTTTCTAGGGTGAGAAAGGAGCGGATGGAGTGGACGGGAAAGACGGCCTTGTGGTTTGTTTGTTTTCTACCTCAACACACAGCCCCCGCATCATTAAATGTTTAACAAGGGTATCACTCTGTAAACTTACAAACAGAAAAACAAGGCTATCAAGGCCTCGTAAAGTGTGAGTGACCAATTAAACAGGGATGCAGGCTTCGCCCTCACAGGTCTCCCTTTATATACACCCATATTCCAGAATTATTAGAGGGGTTGAGACGAAAACAAGATGAGAATGAAATACAGATGAATGATGGCTCAGCCCATGCTGAAGGCTGTTAGTATTATGTAACACCTGTACCTTCTTCCATAGGCTCTGGACCTATTATACAGTATAGAGCAATACTTTTGTCCATCCCCGTGAGGCACTATATGGAGCACAACAGGGTGCCCAAAAGAATGATCTTAAAACCTTCCAGGTGCTGTATGGTGGATATGAGCCAGAATAATCATATAGGTGTTTTTTAGACTAAATGTTTAGCACTAAAGCCTCATTGTCACATCCCTTTAGAATCCCCCTGGGAGATTTGACGGGAAGTTCCTTAACTATAAAAAAAGATAAATAAAAACAATTTTACTTCACAAATCAAATTGCGCTAATGGAAAAATGTCATATTCAGCAATGTAAATTGACTAATAAAAATATGTTATCACTAATAAGCATATGTTATCATTGTCTGTTTCTATACTTTTTGTCTGTACACTGGTTTTTCTGCAATAAAAATATATATATATTTTTAAATTTTATATATATATATATATAAATAAAAAAGTCAAATAATTCAAAAATATTCAAATTGAAGATTTAGAGTGAAGACAGTCCCCACCCATCACCCCCACCCCCACCCCCACCCCGGGCCCTGAATCTCTTGACATGTTTCTCAGACCAGAGCAGATGTTTTTCAGAGCAGATAACTGTGTAGTAGGCCCAGATTACAAAGTACATTAGAGAGTTCTGTTTCTCTGGAAACCTTCAGTGAGGTCACTCATGTTAGTGTTATTCCTTGAAATGTGCAGTAAACTCCCACGTCGCCCTCTCTCTTTCTCTCTCTGTAGGGGGACCCTGGGGTTATGGGCCTGCCTGGTTGTAAAGGAGACGAGGGGGCAGAGGTAAGTCTATAGGAGTGATGCAAGGTCATGTAACCAGAGTCAAAGTCATCACACTCTGCTTGTCTTGTTTCCTACGGCTTTTCCTTTTCTTCACATTCGTTCCAGACTGATCACCACCAGCCCTCCTTAGTCCCACTTCCACACTCCCCCTTTAAAAAAGACCATCTACTCTGTCCCATGTGCACGTACCCACACACACACCACACGAACCCACACACACACTACACGCACCACATGCACCCACACACACCACGGCTTACTGTATTCATGACCCACTAGACTAGTTACAGTGAAACTCTGGGAGCGTTACACCAAGCGGTCATCATTTCCCAGAATTTCCCCCCCAAAGCCAAGAACCACTTGGCAGCCAATAGCGCTCTAGTCTAGTCAGTAGACTGACAGGTACTGCTAACAGAGAGTTACAATACTACACATTATTCCCATAACTCTGTCCTCAGCAGACTTCATAGTCATTCCCTTTTTGCTGTTAAAACAGGTGTGCTTCATTCTGCGGTTGAAAGCAATTCAATTCAAACTAAATCAGAAGATGAGACAGGGTTATTTTGAGTGTGTTTTTTCTGCCATGATTGGGGAACTTAGCCAGGCGGATAAGAACAACCCTTTTGTTTGTTTATGTCTGATTGGGCTATGAGTGGGAGTTTATTTGATTGGGGTATGAGTGGGAGTTTATTTGTTTGCAGTCTTTTGGGAATCTTTACCGGTCTCCCACTTGGATAGAATAATGCTAGATAAATAGTAGAGGAATTGTCTTAATTATATCTGAAGTATTCATATTTAAGTTCAGACTGGTTGATGTTGGTAATGACTGTTTCCTCTGATCTGAAGTATTCATATTTAAGTTCAGACTGGTTGATGTTGGTAATGACTGTTTCCTCTGATCTGAAGTATTCATATTTAAGTTCTGTCTGGTTGATGTTGGTAATGACTGTTTCCTCTGATCTGAAGTATTCATATTTAAGTTCAGTCTGGTTGATGTTGGTAATGGCTGTTTCCTCTGATCTGAAGTATTCATATTTAAGTTCAGTCTGGTTGATGTTGGTAATGACTGTTTCCTCTGATCTGAAGTATTCATATTTAAGTTCAGTCTGGTTGATGTTGGTAATGACTGTTTCCTCTGATCTGAAGTATTCATATTTAAGTTCAGTCTGGTTGATGTTGGTAATGACTGTTTCCTCTGATCTGAAGTATTCATATTTAAGTTCAGTCTGGTTGATGTTGGTAATGACTGTTTCCTCTGATAGGGGGAGCCAGGTCCTCTGGGACAGAAAGGAGATGCAGGATCTTATGGATTACCTGGACAAAAGGTAAGTCTCTCATACCCAGCATCTTAATTGTCTGTTCTGCATTTAATGTGTGAGTGACTTAAGTTTCTATTTCACCTTCCTGTCCACAGGGAGAGATGGGAACACCTGGGGAGCTAGGGGTTCCTGGAGTGTCTGGACCCAACGGAGTCAAGGTAATCAATCAATTTATCGATTTATCAACTAATCAAATCAATCAATTAATCAATCAGTAATTTGATCATTCAATCAACCATCCATCCATCACACAGGAGAGCTTTTCTGTGTGGCTGTATTGTTTCATCTGTGTCTGTAGGGGGAGCCTGGACCAATGGGAGGACCTGGAAATAAGGGTGACCGAGGAGACGAGGTAAAAACACCACCACCTCAATAACTCTATTGTCAATAAGTTGCAGATTCTGATAACTGCCAGTTGTGATAAACGGCCAAATGTATAGGTATATTTTTTATAGTTGAATGGGAAAATGATGCCGTAACCAATAACGATTGGACAATGACCTCAGGCACCTGTCCACCTTTCTGTGTTTTACAGGGGGACTTTGGACCGTCTGGAGCGCCAGGCACAGAGGTTTGGAACTCAGCTAGTTCTAGAATCAATACAACACCAGGACCAGGACGAATACTGTCCACATAATCTGACACAGGAAGACACATATCTTACTAGATCACTGAACATCAGGGTGCCCCAACTGATGGCCCTAGGGCAGAATTTGGCCTGGGGGTGGTTTTATTTGACCCCCCCAAGTTTTCTAAAAAATAAACTAAAATAAACTAAATAATCTTTTTATTTTTTATTGTTGGACACTATGAAATCAGCTCAAGGGAATTTAAGAGATCTATTCTAAGTATTCACACGCATAATAGAGAGAAACATGTGATTGAATACAAATGTAAGCAAGGCTTCTTGCGGTCAATTTGCCGTCTATTTGTAACTATGTTCCGGCCACCCGACAATCTGCTCAAGCAATCTAGTTGATGATCCCTGCTCTACATTGACTAAATGGCTGAATTAAATAGTTGTTTCACTGTCAAAGAAAACACGTTAGTATTTAATGAATCAAAAAAGTTGGTTTAGCTTTTGTAAACACTTCATTTGATATTTACATTATGGTAAAAGGGCCTTGTTGACCGATGGGAAGTTGCTGTTTAGCTGAACATTGCTGTTCACATCCAAGCTGGTGACCTCTCTCTCTCCCTCTCTCTCCATCTCTCTTCCTATTTGTCTCTCTTAAGGGTGTAGGGGGAGAGAGGGGACTGAGAGGTGCTCCAGGAATAAGAGGTGGTCAAGGGGAGACGGGTGACCCAGGCTCTGCTGGAGCACAGGGTCATGAAGGTCAGGCTGGAGACGTGGGTTCACAGGTGAGTGTCCCTCTGTCATCTATTACTCTGTGTGATCACTTGTTCTTTCTTATATGGTTCCAACAACACCTTCCCGGGGAACAGGCTGGCTCTCTCATGGGCTATTGCTAAATACAGGTTGATGTTTTACCTCCAGTCATTGTCGCACGCCCTCTCTTCATTTCTTCCCCCTTAAAGGGTCTGAGTGGAGTGTCTGGGCTCAAAGGGTACAGAGGAGAGCCGGGTTCTCACGGACCTGCGGTACGATGGCCAGTCATTTAATGATTTCAATGATGACACAGCTATACCACGTGGTAACACATGCAAACTACAATACATGTTTTGACCAGGGTCTCTTCCCCCAGGGTGTTAAGGGCCCCAGGGGGCCTCCAGGAGCACCGGGAGATGCAGGGCCCATTGGGAAAAGGGTTAGTGACTTCTGGCGTATGGAAGAACAGAACGTTTGTATTGAAGAGGTTATCTGATTTATCATGAGGCTAATATTCTGAATAAACAATATTATCTTGATTCTCTCTTCAGGGTGATGATGGAACACAGGGAGAAGGCCAACCTGGATATCCAGGGTTCCAGGTCTGTATTTCCACAGCAGTGAATTTCTGAACAATAAGTAGGCATTCATGTTTTTATTCTTAGTTACAAGTATGATTTATCAACATTGTTTGGACCAAATGTCCATGGACCCCATTTGCCTATTTCAGATTTTTCTTTCATCTTCTGACAGGGATACCCGGGTCTGAGAGGACCTGCAGGTTTAAAGGTCTGTCGGTCTGCCTATCTTTCTGTCTATCTGGATACCCAGGTCTGAGAGGACCTGCGGGTTTAAATGTCTGTCTGTCTGTCTGTCTGTCTGTCTGTCTGTCTGTCTGTCTGTCTGTCTGTCTGTCTGTCTGTGTCTGTCTTAAAGCTGACAGTCAGAACAGTCTGCTGCCAGTTAGGGCTGTCTGTCACTGACAGGGAAGCTAACAGTCTAATGCCTAATTTCCCTGAATCCTTCATAGTGTTGTAGCCTTACGTTGGGCCCACAAAAGTGACAGTAACTCTATAAGGTTAAGTTCACATCAGGTAAAGCTGAATCCCAATTATTCTTTTTTTTAAACTTTTGTCTGGATCAGGGTTTGGAACCAAATTATTATCCAATTGTTTCGTTCTGAACAGAAACACTATTCTTTTTGTTCCATTCCACTGTTACGTCCAGAAAAAGAAAGATATGAACCAGTTTAGCTCAGTAGATGACTTTGTCAATCAGTGCGGATAGAGTATGAAAACGAGTTGTTTACATGCGTGATGGACAGACAAGTGTAGCCTATGGCGACTGACATTTTGCAGGTGGCGAGAGAGCGAGAGAAGGTTGAGGAGGAGGCTTGAAGCGCTGGGCATCTTGTTATGACATGAGTTATCTGAATTAGGTCCACAGAATTATACCTATGAAGAGGAGCTTCTATGGAGGAACTTTGAATGTCCTTTGAGCTAACAAGCTTGTGTGTGCAGAGCGGTAGCAAAATTAAAAACACGTTTCCTTTTTGTAGTTAACATATCCAATGTGAAACGTGATAACTAGGCCTATAGAATTCTTAACTAGTATTGTAAAAGTTAATTATTCTCCAGCTAATTAAATCTCTCTCCCTATCTTCTGAATCATGCTTGTAACGTCAGTACAGTATCCTATGGTAACGTCAGTACAGTATCCTATGGTAACGTCAGTACAGTATCCTATGGTAACGTCAGTACAGTAGCCTATGGTAACGTCAGTACAGTATCCTATGGTAACGTCAGTACAGTAGCCTAGGGTAACGTCAATACAGTAGCCTATGCGTTGGGGGGTGAAGGGCTACAGTAGCCTATGCTTTGGAGGGGGAGGGGCTACAGTAACCTATGCTTTGGAGGGGGGAGGGGCTACAGTAGCCTATGCTTGGTAGGGGGGAGGGGCTACAGTAGCTTATGCTTTGTAGGGGGGAGGGGCTACAGTAGCCTATACTTTGTAGGGAGGAGGGGCTACAGTAGCCTATGCTTTGGAGGGGGGAGGGGCTACAGTAGCCTATGCTTTGGAGGGGGGAGGGGCTACAGTAGCCTATGCTTTGGAAGGGGGAGGGGCTACAGTAGCCTAAACACACACACACTGGTAAAGATTTTCAGCTTGTAAGTAGACACTGGAAGAAGTTTCTGAGTGACAGAGGGAGGACTTTGCATTTGTGGGACTAGAAAAAAAAATGCCGGGAACGTAAAATAACGTTATAAACCGATTCCCATGCTTTTAAAATAACAATTATGTTCTGGAACAGTACTGATCACTTTCACTCCTGGTTCCGTTTCTGTTCCATGAAAGTGTTTTCGGTTCTCTTCCCTGTACTGGTTCCAACTCCTTGTCTGGACCAATAAACTTGAATTGCACCACTAGCCATTGACATCCAAACAACACCTTGGCTTTTATCAACAGCCAGACCAGTATACGTGTCTTTGAGGAAGCAGTGACTCTGGCACATGTATAAAGTGAAACATCTCTCCAATTTCTCGAGCTGTGTTGAAAACGTTTAAGTCAAAGTTTCAAAGAGCAGGCATGGCCCTTGTCGTGGAAATCTCAGCACTGAGAGAGACTTGGACAATTATTCAAGCAATCATCTTTATTCAACATCGATTAATTATTGCAATAATGAAACTGTCGACCACACACCCTAAGTTGTGTTGCCGAGGCTTAACCTTCACAGAAATGCAGAGTTGTATATATAATAGACCTAAAAATGCTGTCATGGCTGGCTCCACCGTTCCCATTCAGACTAAGGGCCATCCTAAGTCACTCTGGGTTCATCTCCTGGTCATCTGCCTCTGGTGTTGTTTTAACCCCACCTTGTCTTAGTTTCCCAGATGCCAGGATACTTAGGAATACTGAGGCCTTTGTCCTGCTCCTCCAGGCCATCTCTATCCCGGCTAAACATACATCATATATTGTCTATGGAATGCAGGCTCAATCAGACCAGAGACATATGTCTAATATGCACCACTAATCATAGAATGGAATGTGGCTGTTGGTTTTGATCACTGTGATATCCATCAATTATCAGCTCAAGCTATTTCTAGTCAAACCATAAGCCCAGATTAGCTGCAGGGTGCTAGAATGGAGACCATAAAACACAGCATTAGCAGGACAGAAATACCTTACTGTTTGTTAAGTAAATAATTGTTAAATATCCAACCAATGAGGTAAATACGTAAAGTTTTTCTCAGGCTCATTTGTCCATGCCCATTTCATTATGAAGCAAAGAGGACTTCAGCCTTCACAGCAGCCCATTAAACTCAAGAAACTGTCTAATACGCGATGGTCCTGCCAGTACTACTCGCTGTGCAAAAAACCCTCCCAGCCATCATTGCAACCTTAAAGGACATTAAGTCGCAGCCAAATTCCCACAGATCGACTGAGACGCGGTCACTACTCACACCCATTGATTCTGAATTCATCTTCCACCTTATCCTGTTTGAGGATCTGTTCCGCACAGCAAAGTTCATGTCTGACACTCTACAGTCCCCTGATCTTTTGCCTGAGACTGCCACTGACCTCGCACACTCTGTCATCACAAGTATAAAAGAAAAGCGCACAAAGGACTCTTGGAGAGCCATATGGAGCAAGGCAGAGGCCCTGTGCGCAAAGGTTGATCTCGCCGTACAACCGCCGCCCCCACAAGAGAAGAGACAATCCCAACATCCTCGCCATCTACAGGACTTTATAGCTGAAGCACCAATTCAAACCGAACATCCATCCATGTCCTCTCCGGATTAACTCCGAACGTCCTCGTTCTACCCTGTCATTGACCGACTGGTGAACGAAAAGACCCAACGCTTTTCCACAGAAGCAGGTACAGTTCTCATGGGAACGTCAGCCCTCAACCCCAAGCTTGCCAGATTCCTTCAAAAGGAGAGCCTTGTGCCAATGGCACAGCACTATGGAATCAGAGAGGACAATCTGCTGGTGGAGGTGCACCAAGTGTGCCGGCTCTTGGAAAGAAGAAAAGAACATGGCGAGACAATTAGCAGCACACTGGAGTTCCTGTCCATGCTTAAACCCTTCAAAGACTCCTTTGTGGACATCTATAAACTTGTACGCATATCTGTCACATTGTCAGTAACCTCCGCGTCATGTGAGCGCAGTTTTTCCTGCATGCAGCGTGTAAAAACCTACATGAGAAACAAATTGCAAACCCTCGACTCAGCAACCTTGACTGCCTGTCCATACACGCAGGAAGAACCAAGGCCCTGTATGTCCAGAAGATTATACACTCATTTGCACTAAACCACAACAACAGACGCATCGTTTTTCTATAAAACAACACTTGGTGAGTAACTGAAAGGCCTTTTAATTGACAGAGCGCGCCTGTTCGGTGGTGGGAACGTGTTCGGTGGTGGGAACGTGTCCGGTGGTGGGAACGTGTCCGGTGGTGGGAACGTGTCCGGTGGTGGGAACGTGTCCGGTGGTGGGAACATGATTCAATCACGCTGATCTGGATCTGGGTGGAACTAGAAGACAGACACATGCATAATGTCGGCCAGTCGGCCTACAAGTATTTTTGCAATTTAAATGTAATCGCTAAGATTGTGATGATAGCCAGCTCGTTTTACACCATGTGTGCACTTCTTGTTGTGGCTGCACTTTGGATATTATTAGTATCATTTCTGACGTTGTGATAGCCATTTCATCCAAAACATTATTACCAATAGACAGTTGTCTGATTATGCATATGAAATAAATGCACTTCTTGTTGTTGTTGCATTTTGAATGTATTGTGTTGTTATTGCTGAAAGACTTGCACCTTCGAAAGACATTTTTGTCATTGCCTTGTGGTCAATTGTATTAGGCTTGTAGCTATTTTGTTTAATATTCTTTGGCCAAAGTCAATTAAACTACATTTGTATTGAATGTCCTGTGTGCCATATCTGCTTTTATTGAAGAAATGAGAACTTCCTTATAACTCTGAAGTCATGAAAATCGTCTATTTTCTTAGCATCCCCCACGTATTGGTCAAGCTCCCCCTTAGCACCGGGAGAGAAAATCCTGGTGCCATGCCTGTCAAAGAGAGATTCAAATGATCTTGAATCCTGTCCTACTGGTACTTAATGAACCACAGGATCGTGATGGCGCCGACAGAGATGGTCGCCTCGCTTCGCGTCCTTAGGAAACTATGCAGTATTTTGTTATTTTATGTATTATTTCTTACACTGTTACCCCAGGAAATCTTAAAGTCTTATTACATACAGTCGGGAAGAACTATTGGATATAAGAGCAACGTCAACTTACCAACATTACGACTAGGAAAACGACTTTCCCGAAGTGAATCCTCTTTTTGGACCACCACCCAGGACAATGGATCGGATCCCAGCCGGCGACCCAAAACAACGGCGCTGCAGAAGGGGCAAAGGGAGCGGTCTTCTGGTCAGGCTCCATAGACAGGCACATCACTCACAGCTCCCGAGTATACTACTCGCCAATGTTCAGTCTCTTGACAACAAGGTAGATGAAATTCGAGCAAGGGTTGCCTTGTTATGCTGATGAAGGAGGACCCAAAAGCGACGTAATAGAAACAGAGTCTTTATTCCAGTCTTAGACAAAAACGATACTCCTGATATATCTAAGGTAAAAACAAAACAGGAAAACTGAAATCCTCTCGTCAGTAGAGATGAACGACTGGAGACGCGACCACTAGAACATGCCTTCCAGAGAAACATCAGAGATTGTAACATTCTCTGTTTCACGGAAACATGGCTCACTTGGGATACGTTATCAGAGTCGGTACAGCCATCCGGTTTCTTCACGCATCGCACCGACAGAAACAAACATCTCGGGGCAGGGGTGTATGCCTTATGATTAACGAGTTGTGGTATGATCATAACAACATACAGGAACTCAAGTCCTTTTGTTCACCTGACCTAGAATTCCTTACAATCAAATGCCGACCGCATTATCTACCAAGAGAATTCTCTTCGATTCTAATCACAGCCGTGTATATCCCCCAAGCAGACACCTCGACGGCCCTGAAAAAACTTAATTGGACTCTATGTAAACTGGAACCCACATATCCTGAGGCTGCATTTATTGTAGCTGGGTATTTTAACAAGTATAAGGGATTTGCGTCAATTCAATCTGGTATCAGGACAAAATGTGATTCAGAGTCACAGAATATACTTTAAGTATTTTTATTAAACTCAAGCGAGAAATGGTAAATGCAATTTTCGTATATACGGGTTCTCTGTATCACCTCACAGGATAGAACAGAGAACTGGCAGGATGTAAGTAAACAGCTGTTCTTATACGGTGACAGACGTAGTTCCAACCCGTCTGTTGGCCTATCACAGTAGAGGCTGAGCGTGGTTTAAACTTTGCTCAGCCTATCGCCGGCGATCAGACTGGTCCCAGCCTCTTGGCGCTCTTTGGTGTCCCGGCGCTGTTGCTGTGTAGATTACGCTCCCTCACCCCGGAGACTGAGGTCAGACAGCTCTGCAACATTGTCTGAGCTATTTGCACCTGCATACAAAGCACACTGTTCTCGCTCAAGGCTAACCACAGCTTCCCAGCACACTTATCTGGGGATAACTGTTACTTCCAGCACACACACACACAGACACCCAGGCGCCCAGGCCAACAGTTGCTAATATTCAATCACGTCATGTAGTATTGGGTTATAGTGCAATGAACACAAATCCTAACAGAAGGCTAATCTGAAAACAAGGCTCCCTAAATTTTATCAGCATATCGAATGCGCGACCCGGGCTGGCAGAATTCTGGATCATCGCTACTCTAACTTCCGCGACGCATACAAAGCTTTCCCTCCTTTCGGCAAATCTGACCACGACTGAATTTTGTTGCTCCCAGCCTATAGACAGAAACTAAAACAGGAAACGCCCATGCTCAGGTCTGTTCAATGCTGGTCCGACCAATCTGATTCCACGCTTCAAGATTGCTTCGATTACATGGATTGGGATATGTTCCGGATAGCGTCAAACAACAACATTGATGTATACGCTGATTTGGTGAGCGAGCTAATGTGCATTGGTGATGTTGTACCCACGGTGACTATTAAAACCTTCCCCAACCAGAAACCGTGGATTGATGGCAGCATTCGCGTAAAACTGAAAGCTCGAACCATTTATTTTAATCATGGCAAGGCGACCGGAAACATGACCTAATACAAACAGTGTAGCTAAACCCTCCACAAGGCAATCAAACAAGCTAAGCGTCAATATAGAGACAAAGTAGAGTCGCAATTCAAAGGCTCAGACACGAGACATATGTGGCAGGGTCTACAGTCAATCATGGATGACAAAAAGAAAACCAGCCCCGTCGCGGACACCGACGTCTTGCTCCCAGACAAACTAAACAACTTCTTTGCTCGCTTTGAGGACAATACAGTGTCACTGACACGACCCACTACCAAAACCTGCGGGCTCTCCTTCACCGCAGCCGATGTGAGTAAAACATTTTAACGTGTTAACCCCTGCAAGGCTGCCGGCGCAGATGGCATCCCTAGCCGCGTCCTCAGAGCATGCCAGACCAGCTGGCTGGTGTGTTTACGGACATATTCAATCAGTCCTTATCCCAGTCTGCTGTTCCCACATGATTCATTGTTCCTGTTCCCAAGAAAGCTAAGGTAACTGAGTTACATGACTATCGCCCTGTAGCACTCACTTCCGTCATCATGAAGTGCTTTGAGAGACTAGTCAAAGATCATATCACCTCCACCCTACCTGACACCCTAGACCCAGTCCAATTTGCTTACCGCCCAAATAGGTCCACAGACGACACAATCGCAATCACAGCCCTAACCCATCTGGACAAGAAGAATACCTATGTAGGAATGCTGTTCACCCTGGGTCTCGACCCCGCCCTGTGCAACTGGGTACTGGACTTCCTGACAGGCCGCCCCCAGGTGGTGAGGGTAGGTAACAACATCTCCACCCCGCTGATCCTCAACACTGGGGCCCCACAAGGGTTTCGTTCTCAGCCCTCTCCTGTACTCCCTGTCCACCCATGACTGCGTGGCCATGCACACCTCCAACTTAATCATCAAGTTTGCAGACAACACTACAATGGTAGGCTTGATTACCAACAACGACGAGACGGCCTACAGGGAGGAGGTGAGGGCCCTCGGAGAGTGGTGTCAGGAAAATAGCCTCATACTCAACGTCAACAAAACAAAGGAGATGATCGTGGACTTCAGGAAACAGCAGATTGAGCACCCCCCTATCCACATCGATGGGACAGTAGTGGAGAAGGTGGAAAGTTCCTTGGCGTACACATCACAGACAAACTGAAATGGTCCACCCACACAGACAGCGTGGTGAAGAAGGCGCAACAGCGCCTCTTCAACCTCAGGAGGCTGAAGAAATTCGGCTTGTCAATAAAAACACACAAACTTTTACAGATGCACAATCGAGAGCATCCTGTCGGGCTGTATCACCGATTGGTACGGCAACTGCTCCACCCAGTGAGGTCTGCACAACGCATCACCAGGGGCAAAGTACCTGCCCTCCAGGACACCTACACCACCCGATGTCACAGGAAGGCCATAAAGATCATCAAGGACAACAACCACCCGAATCCCTGCCTGTTCACCCCGCTATCATCCAGAAGGCGAGGTCAGGACAGGTGCATCAAAGCTGGGACCGAGAGACTGAAAAAACAGGTTATATCTCAAGGCCATCAGACTGTTAAACAGCCATCACTGACATTGAGTGGCTGCTGCCAACATACTGCCTCAAATCTCTAGCCACTTTAATAATTAAAAATTGGATGTAATAAATGTATCACTAGGCACTTTAAACAATGCCACTTTATATAATGTTATACTGTACTCTATACCATCTACTGCATCTTGCCTATGCCATTCGGCCATCGCCCATCCATATATGTACATATTCTTATTCATTCCTTTACACTTGTGTGTATAAGGTAGTTGTTGTGAAATTCTTAGATTACTTGTTAGATATTACTGCACGGTCGGAACTAGAAGCACAAGCATTTCGCTACACTCGCATTAACATCTGCTAACCATGTGTATGTGACCAATAACATTTGATTTGGATACAAGAGGAATATGAAGTGTTTGTTCTGGACTTCACTCCACTTATGGGAAGACACGACACACTGACACAAACAGTACACTGTCTGTAATACACAGTCATCCTCAGACATGTGTTGCAGACTTAGTTATTATTTCAGAGTTAAAAAACAGATGGTTAGAGGTAAGAAGTTGCTGAGAACTCCTTGAGAACTTCCACTAAAATTCTCAGGAAAGAAATGAAAAGGAAATGAGAGCGCGAGAGAGTAAAAACAGAATGCACAGCATGACAACTGATGCCTCTTACAAAGGGAAAATTCACTTCAGCTGGTTTCCACTATAATTACACACATCAATCACTTTGCATTGTTTTTTCATAATGTGATTATTGATGAGCTGAGACTTTCCTGAGAATTTTCCTGAGAAAGTTCTCAAGGAGTTCACAGCAACTTCTTACCACTAACCATCTCTGTCTGTGTCTCTGTGTCTCTCTCTTTCTCTCTCTCTCATAGGGCATCAGGGGATTCACAGGGCTGAAGGGTGATGTTGGCCTGCCAGGTGATCGCGGTGATGATGTAAGTTGACCTTAGATCAAAGAGTTCAGCACTGTCCACTGCCACCAAAGGGCCAAACCAGGTGTATTGTAATCTCTGTATGGTATAAATTGCCTAGCATAGCTAATACCTGCTTGCTCATTCATACTCCTTCCATATTGATTCCACAGAACGGCCAGCCAGGTCGGGGAGGCCTCCAGGGGCCAAAAGGATACCCTGGTCTCACAGGAGAGAATGTAAGTTCCACAACAACATTGAGTTCTGTCAGGACCCGGTGTGAGAAACAGTCACTAATAATCGTCAGAACCCAGAAGATGAGGCAGACACAGCAGTACTAGAGATGGTGGTTTAATTAAAGAACAAAATCTTCAGGCAAAGAATCTAAATCCACAATGTCCAAACAAAAAGTCAAGAAGCACAAAATGGATATCCTCCAAAATACAAAGAAACTCCACAAAGTGGTAAAAACAGCAGGGAAAAACAAACCTCAAAAGACTACTCAAAAATACACAAGAACTAAACCAGAGAACCTCTGGAAAATCCAATAAGAGAATCATATGTTCAGAACAAGGCTGGGGCTGGGTGCTAACATACAAACACTGAGCAAGGAACTGAGGAACACACAAACACTGAGCAAGGAACTGAGGAACACACAGGGTTTAAATACTAACAAGGGAACGACATACAGGTGCAAACAATAATTAGAGCAAGGAAAAACAAAAGGTACAAAAAAGGTGCAACGGGGACATCTAGTGACCAAAACCTGAACAGTCCTGGCCAAAACCTGACAAGTTCACAGTAAATATTATGGAACCACAGCTCTGAATACATAGTTAACATATTTTTTTCGACTTTTATTATGACCTATGCTGTATGAATATGTTAAGTAGTACCCACTAAGTACCAACGAAAATCTGCTATCTGGCTCATGGCTTCCTGTCCTTCCCTACAGGGATCACCAGGCCCAGTCGGCCATCCGGGGGCAGACGTGAGTAACTCTTAAATAATGGAGCAATTGTGGGTGATGGGAAGGAGCCAAAGTCCAACACACTTTTCATCACTGCGTGTGTGTAATGGGGGAGTGCAGGAATAAGAGTTGAGGAAGGTTGGGGCTTGGAGCTCGTAGGGATGGGCGATTGTGTGGTGGGCTGGTTTGATGAGGTTGGTCAGAGGTAAAAAAGTGACCTCTCTGTTCCTCAGTCACAGTGGGTGTGTATTAAACTTTGTCTTCGTGATTTGTGTCAAACAGGTCAGCAGTCAACACTGCTTACCCTGAATGACAACTGTGTATATTTCACTCCCGTACATAACAGTCACAGACACACACACACATGTATGCACGCACACACACACACGCACGCACGCACGCACGCACACGCACACGCACACGCACACGCGCACGCGCACGCGCACACGCACATGGAAATGGACAGTTACAAGATTCTCCTAAATCTCCCTGTAATTAATTTATTTTCCTGTCTCAGGAATGTGAGATCCTGGAGGTCATTCAGAAACTCTGCTGTAAGTATATCGAGTGCTCAAAATGCAGTCATACTGGTTATTTTCCAGGTGAACATTGTGCTGTGCGGAACATGTTCCTTTAGTGAAACAAAAGTTTACTCAACATAGATTTAGAAGACGTATCAGTGAGCCTGAACACAGTCCCAACCTCTACTGTTAGAAATGTACCCTGCACTAGTCATCTAAACATGTCTCCTTTATAGATGACTAATGCACAGTTTATCTTCCTGCTAAACAGTTCATTTGAAGCATCATTTATCCGGGGTTGAGTTTGGCACAAACTTTGTGAAAGAGATGCAAACGGACACACACACGCAATCACTTAAACACACACACACAATCACTTAAACACACACGCAATCACTTAAACACACACACACAATCACTTAAACACACACACACAATCACTTAAACACACACACACAATCACTTAAACACACACACACAATCACTTAAACACACACACACAATCACTTAAACACACACACACAATCACTTAAACACACACACACAATCACTTAAACACACACACGCAATCACTTAAACACACACACAATCACTTAAACACACACACACAATCACTTAAAGACACACACACAATCACTTAAACACACACACACAATCACTTAAACACACACACAATCACTTAAACACACACACGCAATCACTTAAACACACACGCGCAATCACTTAACCTCTTGACGCTAGGGGTCAGATTTTTTTACATTTTTTTAAAATAACGTTCCCAAGGTAAACGGACGATTTCTCAGGTCCAGATCGTAGAATTTGCATATGATTTGCAGATTAGGATAGAAAACACTCCAAAGTTTCCAAAACTGTCAAAATATTGTCTGTGAGTATAACAAAACTGATTCTGCAGGCGAAAACCTGAGGAAATCTAACCCGGAAGTGATTATTATTTTGTATTTTTTTTTAAATCTGTGTTTCCTTGCCCGTCTTTCTTCCATTTAAAGGGGTATCAACCAGCTTCATTTTCCAATGGCTTCCTCAGGCTGTGACCAGGCTTTAGACATAGTTTCAGGCTTTTATTTTGAAAAATGAGCGAGATTTTTCCAAACTAGTCAGGTGTCCTTTGATTAGTTCCTGCGCGCGAGAGGGGTAGCTCTCCATTTTCTTTCTCTCTTTTATTGAATAGGTTACGGTCCGGTTGAAATATCGATTATGTTTGTTAAAAACAACCTGGCGATTGATTATAATTTTTTTTGGACATGTTTCTACGAACATTACGGATACTTATTGGAATTTTCGTCGAACGGAACGAGGCTTTGGTTTTCTGAACATAACGCGCAACCCAAATGGCGTTTTTTGTTATAAAAGTAATATTTATCGAACAAAAATAACATTTATTGTGTAACTGGGAGTCTCGTGAGTGCAAACATCCGAAGATTATCAAAGGTAAGCGATTCATTTTATTGCTTTTCTGACTTTCGTGACCATGCTAATTTGGGGCTAGCTGTTCTAGCATTGATTGATACACTCACAAAAGCTTGGATTGCTTTCGCTGCAAAGCATATTTTCAAAATCTGACACGATAGGTGGATTAACAACAAGCTAAGCTGTGTTTTGGTATATTTCACTTGTGATTGCATGATTATAAATATTTTTAGTAATATTTTTGAATCTGATACGTTTGGGAATTTTCTTCTGCCTTTCAGGACCGGAACGAGGCTGTAGTTTTCTGAACATAACGCGCAACCCAAATGGCGTTTTTTTGTTATAAAAGTAATATTTATCGAACAAAAATAACATTTATTGTGTAACTGGGAGTCTCGTGAGTGCAAACATCCGAAGATTATCAAAGTCCCTGCAATTCAGCGGTTGTTAGGAAAATGATCCCGCTAAAGGGATCCGTAGCGCAGAGAAGTTAAACACACACGCGCAATCACTTAAACACACACACGCAATCACTTAAACACACACACACAATCACTTAAACACACACACACAATCACTTAAACACACACACACAATCACTTAAACACACACACACAATCACTTAAACCCACACGCAATCACTTAAACACACACGCAATCACTTAAACACACACACACAATCACTTAAAGACACACACACAATCACTTAAACACACACACACAATCACTTAAACACACACACGCAATCACTTAAACACACACACACAATCACTTAAACACACACACGCAATCACTTAAACACACACACGCAATCACTTAAACACACACACGCAATCACTTAAACACACACACGCAATCACTTAAACACACACGCGCAATCACTTAAACACACACACGCAATCACTTAAACACACACACACATTTACTTAAACACACACACACATTTACTTAAACACACACGCGCAATCACATAAACACACACACGCAGGCAGGAAGGCACGCACACACACTCGAACACACTCACTTACACAGACATATGCAGGCACACACGCAGACTCAGGGACACACACGCACAATCACTTAAACACACACACGCGCAATCACTTAAACACACACACGCAATCACTTAAACACACACACGCAGGCAGGAAGGCACGCACACACACTCGAACACACTCACTTATGCAGACATATGCAGGCACACACACAGACTCAGGGACACACGAATTGTGGCGGCAGCTGTGGATGTAATGTAGCTTTAAGAACTCTGTAGTTCAGTGTTTGTTGTGTATGTTTGGAATGCAAGTGTTTTAAAAGCTACAATTTTTGGTTGAGTGTCGAATGTGTGCATTTTTGGCAACATACTATCTAAAAGTGAATGAGTCATCTTTACTTCATAGAATGTAAAGTAGAAGAAAAAAAAGTAAGTGACAGAATTGCTGCAGTAAAAGCTTTATTAGCAACATGAAATTGCTGCCAGTGATCAACAAGAAATCCAACATACATGACCGTTGGTTCCAAATGTGTACAAATAAAACAAAATTACAGTAAAAAAGGCACAGAAGGGAAAAAACACTAAAATGCCCAGTCCTGTTCTAATCTATACGATCATCAGCATTTGGCCACAAGTTCTCGTCCACATCACCTCATATATCATCTCTCGCTATGCACCTTGGATAGAAACGCTTTGCATGCCTTATCCACCCCTGGCAGTCTTCAGCTGAGATGTCTCTGCAGCCGGCATCCATTGCATCCAGGAGGGACATTTGGTCATTTCAATTTGTAATTTTTTATTTAACCTTTATTTAACTAGGCAAGTCAGTTAAGAACAAATTCTTATTTACAATGACGGCCAACCAAAAGGCAAAAGGCCACCTACGGGGATGGGGGCTGGGATTTTAAAAAGAAAAAGAAAATATAAATATAGGACAAAACACGCATCACGACAAGAGAGACAACACAACACTACATAAAGAGAGACCTAAGACAACAACATAGCAAGGCAGCAAGACATGACAACACAGCAAGGTAACAACAAAATATGACAACACAACATGGTAGCAGCACAAAACATGGTACAAATGTTATTGGGCACAGACAACAGCACAAAGGGCAAGAAGGTAGAGACAACAATATATCACGCAAAGCAGCCACAACTGTCAGTAAGAGTGTCCATGATTGAGTCTTTGAATGAAGAGATTGAGATAAAACTGTCCAGTTTGAGTGTTTGTTGCAGCTCGCTCCAGTCGCTAGCTGCAGCGAACTGAAAAGACGAGCAACACAGGGATGTGTGTGCTTTGGGGACCTTTAACAGAATGTGACTGGCAGAAAGGGGTGTTGTATGTGGAGGATGAGGGCTGCAGTAGATATCTCAGATAGGGGGGAGTGAGGCCTAAGAGGGTTTTATAAATAAGCATCAACCAGTGGGTCTTGCGACGGGTATACAGAGATGACCAGTTTACAGAGGAGTATAGAGTGCAGTGATGTGCCCTATAAGGAGCCTTAGGGGCAAATCTGATGGCTGAATGGTAAAGCACATCTAGCCACTCGAGAGCACACTTACCTGCCGATCTATAAATGATGTCTCCGTAATCTAGCATGGGTAGGATGATCATCTGAATCAGGGTTAGTTTGGCAGCTGGGGTGAAAGATGAGTGATTATGATAGAGGAAACCAAGTCTAGATTGAACTTGAGTCTGCAGCTTTGATATGTGCTGAGAGAAGGACAATGTACCATCTAGCCATACTCCCAAGTACTTGTATGAGGTGACTACCTCAAGCTCTAAACCCTCAGAGGTAGTAATCACACCTGTGGGGAGACGGCCATTCTTCTTACCAAACCATATTACCTTTGTTTGGAGGTGTTCAGAACCAGGTTAATGTTGGAGAAATCTTGTTGGACACTAAGAAAGCTTTGTTGTAGAGCATTTAACACAAAATCCGGGGAGGGGCCAGCTGAGTATAAGACTGTATCATCTGCATATAAATGGATGAGAGAGCTTCCTACTGCCTGAGCTATGTTGTTGATGTAAATTGAGAAGAGCGCGGGGCCTAGGATTGAGCCTTGGGGTACTCCCTTGGTGACAGACAGTGGCTGAGAAAGCAGATTTTCTGACACTATACAAATCAAATCAAATTTATTTATATTGCCCTTCGTACATCAGCTGATATCTCAAAGTGCTGTACAGAAACCCAGCCTAAAACCCCAAACAGCAAGCAATGCAGGTGTAGAAGCACGGTGGCTAGGAAAAACTCCCTAGAAAGGCCAAAACCTAGGAAGAAACCTAGAGAGGAACCAGGCTATGAGGGGTGGCCAGTCCTCTTCTGGCTGTGCCGGGTGGAGATTATAACAGAACATGGCCAAGATGTTCAAATGTTCATAAATGACCAGCATGGTCAAATAATAATAACCACAGTAGTTGTAGAGGGTGCAGCACCTCAGGAGTAAATGTCAGTTGGCTTTTCATAGCCGATCATTAAGAGTATCTCTACCGCTCCTGCGGTCTCTAGAGAGTTGAAAACAGCAGGTCTGGGACAGGTAGCACGTCCGGTGAACAGGTTAGGGTTCCATAGCCGCAGGCAGAACAGTTGAAACTGGAGCAGCAGCACGGCCAGGTGGACTGGGGACAGCAAGGAGTCATCATGTCAGGTGGTCCTGAGGCATGGTCCTAGGGCTCAGGTCCTCCGAAAGAAAGAGAGAATTAGAGGGAGCATACTTAAATTCACACAGGACACCGGAGAAGACAGAAGTACTCCAGATATAACAAACTGACCCTAAGCCCCCGACACATAACCTAATGCAGCATAAATATACACTGCACTCTTTGAGAGAGATAGTTAGCAAACCAGGCCAAAGACCCCTCAGAGACACCAATACTCCTTAGCCGGCCCACAAGACTGGAATGGTCTACTGTATCAAAGCTTTGGCCAAGTCAATAAAAATAGCAGTACATTGCTTAGAATCAAGGGCAATGGTGGCATGATTGAGGACCTTTAATGTTGCAGTGATACATCTATAACCTGAGCGGAAACCAGATTGCATACCAGAGAGAATACTATAGACATCAAGAAAGTCAGTCAGTTGATTATTGACAAGTTTTTCCAACACTTTTGACAAACAGGGCAAAATAGAAATAGGCCTATAACAGTTATGATCAGCTTGATCTCTCCCTTTAAATAAAGAATGAACCGTGGCTGACTTCCAAGCAAGGGGAACATCCCCAGAAAGGTGAGACAGGCTTGGTGATGATAGGGGTAGCAACCTTAAATATGAAATGGTCTAAACCATCTGACCGAGATGTTTTTTCGGGGTCAAGTTTCGGGAGCTCCTTTAGCACCTCAGACTCAGTGACTGCCTGCAGGGAGAAACTTTTTTGCAGGGCAGGGGAAAAAGAGGGAGAAGCATTGGGGATAGTCGCATTAGAAGAGGTGGAAGATGAGGAAATGTTGGACAGGCAAGGAGGCATGGCTGAGTCAAATAGGAATCCCGAATTAATGAAGTGGTGATTAAAGAGCTCAGTCATGTGCTTACTGTCAGTAACAACCACATCATCAGCATTAAGGGACATGGGCAGCTGTGAGGAGGAGGGTTTATTCTCCAGGTCTTTAACCGTTCTCCAGAACTTCTTGGGGCTAGAGCCACAGAGAGAGAACTGCTTATTAAAGTAACTAACATTGGCTTTCGGGATAGCCTGAGTGCACTTATTTCTCATTTGCTTGAATGAGTATGTGTGTGCCGAGCCTTTCACCAAATGCAATTCTTGAGGTGGAGTAACTCTGCAAGATCACGATCATGTGGCCGTTGATCATACACTTTCCACCTCCAGGCAGAAAATAATTCCTCAATGTTTCCTTCCACATGTTCCCTTTCTGCTTTTGGCACCAGTTGTTTGTGGAGGTCATCTGAAAACATAAGAAGGCGCTCAGTGTTGTAGGGAACAATCTGGCATTTCTGCAGGACCAAAGCAGCACTCGAGATTGCAGGACACATTGTGATATTAGCTCCTCTCTGACCCGGCACATCAACGGTGTTCCTTTTCCCGATGACGTTTCTTCCCCGCCGACGTGTTTCTCCCAGGTTAAACCCTGCCTCGTCTACATAAATGACGTTTCTTCCCCCCGACGTGTTTCTCCCAGGTTAAACCCTGCCTCGTCTACATAAATGACGTTTCTTCCCCGCCGACGTGTTTCTCCCAGGTTAAACCCTGCCTCGTCTACATAAAGGACGTTTCTTCCCCCCGACGTGTTTCTCCCAGGTTAAACCCTGCCTCGTCTACATAAATTACGTTTCTTCCCCGCCGACGTGTTTCTCCCAGGTTAAACCCTGCCTCGTCTACATAAATGACGTTTCTTCCCCGCCGACGCGTTTCTCCCAGGTTAAACCCTGCCTCGTCTACATAAATGACGTTTCTTCCCCGCCGACGCGTTTCTCCCAGGTTAAACCCTGCCTCGTCTACATAAATGACGTTTCTTCCCCGCCGACGTGTTTCTCCCAGGTTAAACCCTGCCTCGTCTACATAAATGACGTTTCTTCCCCGCCGACGTGTTTCTCCCAGGTTAAACCCTGCCTCGTCTACATAAATGACGTTTCTTCCCCGCCGACGTGTTTCTCCCAGGTTAAACCCTGCCTCGTCTACATAAATGACGTTTCTTCCCCCCGACGTGTTTCTCCCAGGTTAAACCCTGCCTCGTCTACATAAATGACGTTTCTTCCCCGCCGACGTGTTTCTCCCAGGTTAAACCCTGCCTCGTCTACATAAATGACGTTCATTTCTGGCATGCTGTGTGCAAGCATTTGTAAATAAGACAAGAAAGATCCATAATTTTGGTATTGGGTAAGCTTGTATGTGAAGAAAATGTAAGCATTTTAGAAACGTGTTAATTGACTGAATATTCTGTGAAAACAACATGAATTGTGTTGATGATATGGTCCACAACAGACAGATGTTGTGTTAGATGTGTTTAGAGTTTTGAAAATGTGACAACAGATTGGACAAAAGGATGTTAGCAATTGTAAAAATCAAAAACTGTAAATGATGGGGCTGTGATTAAGATATCAATCAGGGTGGATTTTGATGTAATGTCTTTGTTTTTCTCTTGTAGCATGCTGTGGTAAGTTCCTGGACCCATACAAAGTTTTAGCGCTTAACAGTAACACATGGCATTATTTTACATCCTTGCATGACCTTCAGTGAGAGACTCTGAGGCACCAAATTACATCCACAGCATGTATTGTAAATAGTCACATAGATATACAGATGTACGATCTTAATTTGAGACAGTTTGCTACAGCAGGGAAATAATCCTGCAGCAACAGGGAATGTGAATTATTATGTGGATTATAGTTAACTGGGATTTTTTTGTAGGGGTTGATACATTTTTCATTAGGGCAAATCAAGTCTGACATTCTAAAGTATAAATTACAAACTTTAGAAGCATTTTTAAACCTCGAACACACTACACGTTTGCATTTCCTGCAGTGCAGGACATTTTTCAGCAACAAAAGAGTGATCAAATTAAGATCCTTCCTCTGAACTATTCATATGGTGTTTGATGCTCAGAATATATCATGACATTATTATAATGATAATGTAACTGGCATTCACAGTGTGTGAGTGTGGTCCGGTGAAGCTACTCTTTGTACTGGACAGTTCAGAGAGCGTTGGGCTGCAGAACTTCACCCTGGAAAAAGAGTTTATCATTCGAATCATCAACAAGATTACCAAGTTCAGCAAAGACAAGGTGGGTGAACATTTGTCCTGACTTCCCTGGGTGAGAGAGGGGCCTGAACTAAATATTGTTTCTCTGTGTGTGTTTCTGTTTGCAGAAGGAGCTAGGATCACGAGTGGGTGTAGTTCAGTACAGCCACGACGGCACCCAGGAGCTGGTATCTATGGAGGACACCAAGATCACCACAGTAGCACAGCTCAAAAGGTCAGACCAGATAAGAGTCAAAAGTCCAAAGTACAGCAGTTACCTGATATCAGTTGACTGACTAACTGTTGTGTTTGATGTCCCATACTTGCAGCTCGGTGAGGAACATGCGCTGGATTGCCGGTGGTACGTACACGGGAGAGGCGCTGGACTTTGCCCGGCAGGCATTCGGCAGCTCCCAGCTGGACCGAAAGGTGGCCGTAGTCTTGACGGACGGACGGTCAGATACCCGCCGGGACGCCAAACCGCTGTCCTCCCTCTGCTCTGTGCCCAATATAAGGGTGAGGGATGTCAATGGGACTGGGAAATGGGATGGGGGAGAGTGGGCATTGGGCTGAAGGACATGTATAGGTTGGGGGTGAAGAGATGATGTCAGGACTAAGGGTCCATTTCATTAGGCATAAAGAGAACCATCTCTCTCTCCTCCAAGTCCGCCATTTTGTGTCAAAGCCTCAGTATGTCCTCCATCTTGACTCCTCAGGTGGTGGGCATTGGCATAGGTGACATCTTCAGACGGGCGTCCTACGCCACTATGCTGGAGGAGATCACCTGTCTGGATACAGCCTCACCTGGACTCTACCTGAAGGTTACAGACCACGTGCAACTGCTGGAGGACTCCTTCTTCAACAACGTTACTGGCTATATCTGCCAAGGTAGACTGTGTACAGGCTAGCCCTAATTTACAATATCTGGAGCTAGCTACATCTGCCAAGGTAGTCTATGTACAGTCTAGCCCTAATTTACAATATCTGGAGCTAGCTACATCTGCCAAGGTAGTCTATGTACAGGCTAGCCCTAATTTACAATATCTGGAGCTAGCTACATCTGCCAAGGTAGTCTATGTACAGGCTAGCCCTAATTTACAATATCAGGAGCTAGCTATATCTGCCAAGGTAGTCTATGTACAGGCTAGCCCTAATTTACAATATCAGGAGCTAGCTACATCTGCCAAGGTAGTCTATGTACAGGCTAGCCCTAATTTACAATATCTGGAGCTAGCTACATCTGCCAAGGTAGTCTATGTACAGGCTAGCCCTAATTTACAATATCAGGAGCTAGCTATATCTGCCAAGGTAGTCTATGTACAGGCTAGCCCTAATTTACAATATCTGGAGCTAGCTACATGCTATGTTCCTATGCTCTTAACTAAGGTCTGGGTTGTGTTTACAGATAAGAAATGTCCTGATTACACCTGTCCAGGTAAGACTGCTCCTCTCCCTTGTTTTTATGGTCACAGTTTCCTATGCGTTACAATACGTTATTTATTTAGCATTCAGCCTAGTACTGCAATTTAAAGATTTTGTGGAATATATCTGAACCCCAACTGCTGTTCTAAAATAGTCCACTCTTCCTCCAGCCAACTTCCAGGAAGCTACAGACCTAGTCTTCATGTTGGACGGCTCCTCCAGTGTAGGCCAGGCCAACTTCTACAGAGCCAGAGAGTTTGTTGAGAACATGGCCGCCAGGCTGCTGTCACAGGACCGGGGAGGGCTGCTCCGCCTGTCCGTCATGCAGTATAGCGATGGGCAGCAGCAGAGAGTGGAGGTGCCCTTCACCTCCAGGGTTGAGGATGTGCTAACGGGGCTAGCAGCTACGCTCTACATGGACGGGGCAACCGACTTACCGGCTGCCCTGGCCTTCCTGACCTCCACCCTCCAGAGGGAGGGCCGCTCTGCTGTTCCCAGGAAAGTGGTGGTGTTCACGGACGGCAGGTCTGTGGCCTCTGCCCGGGCTGCTATCCCCGGAGCCGCCGCCGCCGCCCTGGCAGAGAACACACAGCTGCTGGCCGTCACTGTGGGCAAGGGCTTTGACGAGGCGGGCGTGTGCCAGCTGGTGACGGGACAGGCGAACGGGTTTGATTACCGCGTCGTGGATAGTCGTGTCCACCGAGTGGCGCTGTACAGTGACCTGGCCAGACGGGTGGTCATGCAGAGCCTGGCTAGAAAGCTCTCTAAAGCTCTCTGAAGCTCTCTAAAGCTCTCCGAAGTTCTCTAACGCTCTCTAAAGCTCTGTAAAGCTCTCGTACACTTTCTGAAGCTCTGTAAAGCTCTCTGGAGCAGTGTAAAGCTCTCTGTAGCTCTCTAACGCTCTTAAAGACCTCCATACTACTGAAATGTCTATGAATTGTCCTGTTGTGCCATGTATTAGGCCATTAAGAAATTAGATAGATATGGTGCACATTTTATACTTTTGTGTTTTCCTTCTGCCTTTGAGGGCCTCCTGCTTTTCATGTGAAATAAAATGAATATGTTTGTCATAAGAAGCACTTGGGTAGATGAATAAACGTTACGCTGTAAGTTTGGTGATAAGATGAACAGTTTTCTTTTACTCAAATTTGCTGGAGGTCTTAACAAATGAAATATTGGACAAACTAACTAGCTAATTCTGAATACAATACAATCTATTATTTTCAAATAAATGCAGGGCCATTTAGCCATTTATAAAATGCACTAGAGAGCAGCGTTGATGGAGTGTTGAGAAAAGAGAGCTGAGTAGATGAGCTCTAACATACATTTGGAAAATACTGCTATTCTGTTCTACATAGTTATTAGTGATAGTTGTTGTAGAAGGACCTTTTACAGATCGGTCCAAAAAGACACTAGGCTTCCCCTCGTACTCCGTACTTATCTGGGGTGTTGGGCTACTGACCTCAGGATGTACCCAACTTCAGCACCATGGACAGAGTTAGAAAATCAGATGTTTGAAATCCCAGATGCCAATCAGTATACTCATTAATTCCCTTATGAAATAGCATGTATTTAGTAAATCTGGCTCCAACTGTACTCTGAGAATAATAAGAAGCAGGGATCATGAAAACGTTTTATTTTATATAGCTATGTTTTGTTACTGTGAAAATGTATCTGTAATGAAAATAGGGATAATGATCTCAGTGACTGTAATGATCAGTGGGTTCCTCTATCTCAGAAAGCCACTTCTGAATCTCACTGCTCTTCTTCTCTATCTCCTCACTGCTCTTGTTCCTCAGCTCCTCACTGCTCTTCTTCTCTGTCTCCTCACTGCTCTTGTTCCTCAGCTCCTCTGCCACCCTATTTCCTGCTGAGAAGCGATTGACTCTCTTGGCTGTGGTCTCCAGAGAGATCACCTGGATCCTCTTCATGTCATTCCTGCAGCGCAGCTCCTTCAGCTTCCTGTAGTAGACCCTGCAGCTGAAGCCCTCCATAAAGCCCAGAGTGATGTGTGTCTGCAGAGAGGACAGGCTGGGGTAGTACCACAAGCAGCTGGCACACTTATACAGCAGCTCCCCATTGAACTTCTCCAGGGCAGAGGAGGCTCTGAGGAAGCGTAAGTCCAGGTGGTCCGTGTAAGACGGCTCCTTGGGCTCCACTGACCTACTGCCTCCCTTCCTTGCCGTGTGTCTGTAGGAGATGTCTGCTGGCTTCAGGGGAGGGCAGAGAGCGTGAGGTGTTTTGGAGCCAAGTATACTAGGGGGTTCTGCTGCTCTTAATGCCTGAGTGTGAGAAGGACTCCACTGGATACCTGGTGTTAGAGAATGAATAGGGTCCTGCTGTCACGTTATGGCAATCCTGATTCATATTTACTGCAAATCAAATGGGATGTAAATAAATATGTCATGATAGTGCTACGTTTGAGCACTTACCCGTTCTCTTCCTTAGCCTTTCAATGACAAAAGGTTCTCTTAAGAAAAGTTGTGAGGACTTCATTTTTTACAATAAATGGATCATGGAATAGAACCTAGCTAAGTAAATGGGTCTTGTGGTTTTGCAAATGTTCTAGAAAGGATTGGAATTCCAAATTCCAAAAGCAATGATGTCAGAATGAATTCTTTGTGTATGATGATGAACTTCAATCCATGCATAGTTCTGGAGATGTTATTAATAATAATATAACATGTATTCAACTTCTATAGTGCTATTCATTACATAAATACATCTCAAAGCGCTGCAAAGCAACAACAACAAAAAACAAGCAATTTAAAAACAATCAACATTATTAATAATCATCAGTAGATTGACATCAAGAGACTGAAGAATTATTAAAATGCTTTAGTTTAATTTATTAGGATCCCTATTAGCTAGCTACTGCACATGTAGCAGCTATTTTTCCTGGGGTCCACATAAAACGTACAAATACATTACAAAGTACACAACAAAAATAGACAAGAACAACATAATATATTACATTACATTTAAAATATTTGTTTACAAATAAAATAAGAGTTTTATATAGGAAAGACACCAAGAGACAACATAAATACTATCTACACACTATTTATATATCCATATTCATTCTTATATACAGTATAGTTACATGACAATATGTCTGTAGAAAGAGGAGAGGCACTTTGGTGCAAGATCTTTTCTATATCAGTTTTTTAAAGCTGAACTTGTTTTTACCTGAGTAACCTCTGGTGGCAGAGCATTCCACCATGACATGGCTCTATACAAGCATTTCACTACACCCGCAATAACATCTGCTAAGTATGTGTATGTGACCAATACAATTTGATTTGATTTGATACATAACTGAGCGATGCATTAAATCTCTGTTTTGTTTGGATACTGTGAAGATACACCATAAAGGTGTGTATGGTGGGGTTTGTATGTCTGTTTGAAGTATATGAAAACATATTATACAAGGGCTTAGCCATTTTCAACACAGAAATGTTTCTTAAGAAGACTAGAAGAGAAGTAGTCCATTTCTCCTCAACCCTTAACCATGAAAGACTATCATGGTATACATCTGCAGAGTGGTATTCTATAATGGTATCCATCTGCAGAGTGGTATTCTATAATGGTATACATCTGCAGAGTGGTATTCTATAATGGTATCCATCTGCAGAGTGGTATTCTATAATGGTATACATCTGCAGTGGTATTCTATAATGGTATTCATCTGCAAAGTGGTATTCTATAATGGTATCCATCTGCAGTGGTATTCTATAATGGTATCCATCTACAAAGTGGTATTCTATAATGGTATCCATCTGCAGAGTGGTATTCTATAATGGTATACATCTGCAGTGGTATTCTATAATGGTATCCATCTGCAAAGTGGTATTCTATAATGGTATCCATCTGCAAAGTAGTATTCTATAATGGTATCCATCCGCAAAGTGGTATTCTATAATGGTATCCATCTGCAGAGTGGTATTCTATAATGGTATTCCTCTGCAAAGTGGTATTCTATAATGGTATCCATCTGCAAAGTGGTATTCTATAATGGTATTCCTCTGCAAAGTGGTATTCTATAATGGTATCCATCTGCAAAGTGGTATTCTATAATGGTATTCCTCTGCAAAGTGGTATTCTATAATGGTATCCATCTGCAAAGTGGAATTCTATAATGGTATTCCTCTGCAAAGTGGTATTCTATAATGGTATCCATCTGCAAAGTGGTATTGTATAATGGTATCCATCTGCATAGTGGTATTCAATCATGATACCCCTCTGCATAGTGGTATTCTATCATAGTATCCATCTGCAGAGTGGTATTATGTAATGGTATCCATCTGCAGAGTGGTATTCTATTATGCTATCCATCTGCAGAGTGGTATTCAATCATGATACCCATCTGCATAGTGGTATTCTTGGATCACAAACCTATAAATAGGCAACCAAGACACATCAGAAACATATTTGGCAAGATTACATTTTAGGACAGAAAATCAACCCTGTAATATCATTTTCTGACATTAAATTGTAGTGTTGTGTAATCACACAAAAGGATATATCCCGTTACCTAACCCGGAAACACGGAACAGAACATCAAATCAATTGTTGTTGATGTAACACTGACAGCTTGGTTCACTTTCCAAGATTATTCAGGTTAAAATAGGACAGCCTGTTCACAACCCTATTGGTTTGGTGTGGGGGTTGTTTCAGACTCTAATCCACAGTCTAGAGTATAGATTATGGCTGTAGGCAGGAATCATGTACTGGTGACATCATTAAGAAGCAGTGGGCAGAGATGTAATTTATTTCATCGCCCCCTGGCTCCACCCATATGTAGGGTGACAGAGCGTTTTGTGTTAGAGGGACTGTCACACATTGTGACTCTTGTGAAGAAGCTACATAGCAGAAAGACTAACAGAAACAGCACAGCAGATAGCACAGCATGGCAGCCTTTGTCTCGGTGAGTTCCTCTCTTCCAGGCATTTACACAACTTTGTTGACTCTCAATGCTTTGATACAAGCATTGTTTGCGAGTTGATCATTTGAGAGTGTGGTAGTAGATTGTTGAATTGTCCTAGGTAAAGAATGTATACTTTGTTTTATAGTTTCCATGGTAAATTTAAGGAATCTCTGATAGAAGAAGAAAATCATTTAGGGCTAGTCTTATAATTTAGCAATGTCTTTCTCTTTCCACAGAGACAACATATTACTGTAGGCTACTGTAACATTTTCTGAATGTATCATGTTATCCTTACTTAATTTATGTATGACACAAATACTATGCATAGAACCAAAACATGTAGCTATTATAAAAACATAAGTTATTGTCACTACTATTTTTATAAACTATGCAGAGAAAGAGTGAAACACTGTTCTCCATAGAAATGTCATAAGAAAATTTGTGGGCAACATAATGTGATGATAGCCTTTAATCCAGTGTGCGACATACAATAGATTCAATTTACTTACTATGTTGTCCCACCTAGCTATCTTAAGATGAATGCACTATCTGTACGTCGCTCTGGATAACAGAGTCTGCTAAATGATTAACTTGTCAAATAAATAAGGGTGTTCTGGTTTAGCAGTGGGGCTATGATGCGCTTTATGCTCTCCCGACTCTAGAGAGCTGTCCTGATATCCTATTGGTGGAGGGAAGTAATTGACAGTGGGCTAGGGCCAACATGTGTGTTATCACATCTGAATTTAGCCTTGTGTTCTTTATGGAGAGAGGCCTCTAGGGTCTTGGTTTACTTTTAACCAGGTCTACATGACTTTCATTATTACAGGGAGAAGCATGGCCTGGTTTTAATTATTTGTTTATCATCCTCACCCACTTACTTTCCTCGACGTCCTTCTTTGAATCTCTTTGGGAATTGTCTCAGCATGTCTGTAATGTTGAATAGCTAACACCTATGGCAGTGTCTTTTACATTGACCTCTGCCCTTATTTACCTCTCTCTCAGTTGGCCACGTGTCACCACTGCAGCATATCTTCCAGACATGGCCTTGTCTACAGGGAGTCCATGGCGGCTCTATCCAGGAACGTCATGGCTCCCAGTTACACCAGGAGGCATAGTTCACAGGTTAGAACCCTGCCACTGCGAGCTAGGGGAAGACTCATCAACCAACGGCCTGTCGGCGAGGCCAAGCCTCGGCCTAGAGCTCCAAGGTAAACATCTTACTCTATTACCTAGTAATATAGAGATGTTTGGGGTTAATGGCACATATTTTGAATTGTTGAATTTAATATAACTTATTTACAGTGTATCTTTAATATCACCGTTTTTTGTCCGCCATTAAAATGGCATCAAACCTTTAAACTCTCTCTTCACAGGCCCAATCCTCCAGAGTTCATTGCCATATCTTCCTCTAAGCTGGCCGGCATGAAACATTTTGTATTTGTGCATCTAAGGAAGCTCTTTTCATTGGGTGACACCCAGAGGCGCAGAAAGAGTGGCCTGAAACTTTTCTCCTGAAGTACTGCAAATATAATTGGATGGTAAACATCAATGGGCTTGATGATCCACAAGGTGGCGCTCCAGTAATTCAGTAGGAAAAATAAGTGATGGAGGAGTCAGCAAGAATATGCTCACTTGTCAAGACTAAGACATGCAGGTACTCAGACCTCCCTCACCTGAGAGAGATTGAAGTATGGTGACTTCTGGCAGTATGGTGACTGCAGGCCTATACCTTTGGCAGAAGTCTCTATGGCGACCAGTAGCCATGTGGGTGAGATGGTTCTGGATGGAATGCAAGGCAATATTTTTGCAACACTTTTTAGCTTTCTATATATTTATTGTTCTGAGGTATGATGTGCAATATCAGACATACTATTTAATTTAGTCACATGGTACAACACTTGTATCAGTATCAACTTTTAATGTGATTAGGTTTTTGAAATATAATTGTCTGTAGAGTCATATGATTTTGTTGCCACCAGCTCAGGCCAAGAAGGAGCAATTGCATATCCTGTTTAACAGTAAGTTGTATTGAATCAAGTGTGAGCTTAATGACTGTATTATTATTGTTGTCAAATGTTTAATGCAATGTTATAAACATGTACAGCAGTATAATATACTTGCTTGTTTAGAAATAATATACAGAAACTAATCTAATAAAGGCTTAAAAGCTATTTGGGTAAAAATACGTTTTAAATGTTTCAAGTTTTGTTTCAAATTATTACTGAACCTATTCAGACAGGAGGGGGAGCCATAGGATAGATGCTTAAACATTGATTTGGCTCAACCAAAAACATCAAATCAAATCAAATTGTATTTGTCACACACACTGAATACAACAGGTATAGACCTTACAGTGAAATGCTTACTTATAAGCCCTTAACCAAAAATGCAGTTATAACCAAAATAAGTGTTAAGTAAGTATTTACTAAATAGTAAAAAAACATTTTATAGAAAGATATCAAATAATTAAAGAGCAACAATAAAATAACAGTAACGAGGCTATATACAGGGGGTATTGGTACAGAGTCAATGTGCGGGGCCACAGGTTATCCGAGGTAATTGAGGTAATATGTACATGTAGGTAGAGGTAAAGTGATAATAAATAGAGAGTAGCAGCAGCGTAAAAATGGGGGGGTCAATGCAAATAGGGGGGGTAAATGCAAATAGTCCAGGTAGCCATTTGATTATCTGTTCAGGAGTCTTATGGCGTGGGGGTAGAAGCTGTTAAGAAGCCTTTTGGACCTAGGCTTGGCACTCTGGTACCGCTTGCCGTGCGGTAGCAGAGAGAACAGTCTATGACTAGGGTGGCTGGACTTTTTGGCAATTTTTATGGCCTTCCTCTAACACAGCCTGGTATAGAGGTCCTGGATGGAAGGAAGCTTGGCCTCAATGAGGTACTGGCCGTACGCATTACCCTCTGTAGTGCCTTGCAGTCGGAGGCCGAGCAGTTGCCATACCAGGCGGTGATGCAACCAGTCACGATGCTCTTGATGGTGCAGCTGTAGAACTTTTTGAGGATCTGAAGACCCATGGCAAATCTTTTCAGTCTCCTGAAGGGGGGGATAGGTGTTTTCGTGCCCTCTTCGCCACTGTCTTGGTGTGTTTAGACCATTATAGTTTGTTGGTGAAGTGGACACCAAGGAACTAGAAGCCCCCAACCTGCTCCACTACAGCCCTGTTGATGAGAATGGGGCGTGTTTGGCCCTCCTTTTCTTGTAGACCACGATCATCTCCTTTGTCTTGATCACGTTGAGGGAGAGGTTGTTATCCTGGCACCACTCTGCCAAGTCTCTGACCTCCTCCCTATAGGCTGTCTCATATAGGCTGTTAACATACATGTTAAACCAGGGATGGTCCTCTGAGCCATGGATGGCATTTTTTCTTGTTTTACTTGTCCAATAGTAATAAATATCTTCATTTTTATATGTTCAGAAATTACATTTAAAATTATATGTATTTTTCCTAAAATGTTAAATAATTGTTTTAACTAGGGTCAACAGGTGGCTGAAATATACATTTTGATCCAACTAAGGTCACCTTTGATGTTCAGAGAGCTAGCAGGTATTAAGTCACCTCCAACCCCTAGTGAGCGTTTCTAATGCCACAGCATCACTTCCAGTAACTGGCTATAGAAATAACCTGAGACCAAATTAAGGGGATTACAATGTTTACAGACTCTGCACCTTTGGTCCCTAGAGGGTTGCCCTCCAGCATGTGGGGACCAGTCTTATTAATCACACACACACATACACTTGTATTGCCATCCTGATTGATCATTGGGAATGCATGCGCAGCGGACATCTACGTCTGAAGTTCCTTATCAGTGGTTAATGTAATGACATTATTTTTCCTTATCTGGTGCAATGGAATGGAACCCTATATCACAATATCTAAACTACTCTGTTTACAATGTCCACGAGATGATGATGATGAGGACTACGACAATGATGAGGATGATGAGGATGACGACAATAATGACGACAATGATGGGGATGACGGTGATGATCAAAAGTAAACATGCATGTCTTTTCATGGGACTAAAAATGCTCAGATGACTTTTATATGTAGGCCTATCTTATGCACTTACCTTTTAACTTTCTTAGAACAGCTGTGTTTACTCTGAGGTGACACAGCAATTGATTGTTTATTTGTAAGCCACTATGAGCAGGTATTTCATAACAGAGTAAAAAAAAAATGATTTTCAATTAGTATTTCTCAAATACAAACCCTGTTTGACTATTCTAAGGAGATTCAAACTTAAACCTTGGGAACAATAATGATCTTGAAATATTGAGGTAATCTGTCAGAATTATGCTGCCAACACAAACATCAGGGGGCAAACTCTACATGAATATGAATCAGTTAATCTCTAATAAGCTCCTTACAGGCACCACATACATGTAGTTACTGATGACAGATTCCCAACATACGCACCTTGTTAGAGTGGCTTTAGGAAGCATACTTACAATAAATTCAACGTCAATCTTGGAAAATCAAATCAAATAAAAGTTTATTTGTCACGTGCGCCGAATACAACAGGTGTAGTAGACCTTACTGTGAAATGCTTACTTACAGGCTCTAACCAATAGTGCAAAAAGGGTATTAGGTGAACAATAGGTAGGTAAAGAAATAAAACAACAGTAAAAAGACAGGCTATATACAGTAGCGAGGCTATAAATGTAGCGAGGCTACATACAGACACTGGTTAGTCAGGCTGATTGAGGTAGTATGTACTTGTAAATATGGTTAAAGTGACTATTACTTGTAATGTATATAAAGTGCTGTTCAGATTTTCAAAGGTGGGATGAAGTGTCTCAGAAAACCAATATGAGTTCACTATTTTCCTTACCATCAGATGAACTCATGGGCCAAAAGGCTTGACAGTAAAACCAGAGATAGGCCAGACAATCAACACAGCATCCTTGCTCTTTCACCAGCCCCTCCGGGATAGGCGTGTCGTATACGCCCATTTGTCTTTTCTACTCTTATCATTGGTCAAAGGAAACCGGCTGCTTGGATATGAAAGGAGAACATAAACTGCCAATCAAAATAGGGCGGGTTATGCTCTGTATGTAAAAATTGCTACGTTAGGTTAGTAAAAATGCCAGTCAGTCGAGTTAGTGTCTGTGACACGTCAAAAAAGGGTATTTCGGTTTTCGATATTCAAATTCTCCCAGAGGATAGGGGACAGAAATTTGGACAAATGGAAGAAGAGGCCAGTGAACAGATGCGACCCCTCTTGACATCCGTAAGTAACAAGTCGTGGTCACGTTTTTTGTTTTGTTCACCTTTTTTAAAGTTTCTGGAAATTACTTGTTAGCTTGGTGGCTAGCAGTTCAGTTGAGGGCGCATTTCTCAAGAGAAAGGAATGGGTACGAAATGGGGGTGGGGGTTCATTTATGCTTTGCCACCAAGGCATATCGAGATGGAAGTGACAATAAACACGTAGTTAGCTAACTTACAATAGGAAACAACTTCATTGCTGTTACTTAATACGTGGTATAAACGTGAGACATAGGTATGCACATATGTTTTCCTTTGTAATTGTGGTTGGGTACCATGTGTGTGCCAGGAAGTAGCCTATATGTCGTCGGTCTCTCTAGCGATGATTCAGAGGCGAAGGATGTTGAAACTGAGAGGAAAAGCTTTTATTGTTAAGAGGACATGTGCGCGCGCCCGGGGTGGTCAGAGGGTATCACCTCGTGGACTCCCAATGTCTCATGTCTCCCCCTCTCTCTACCGTAGCTACAGGACGTTTACTGTAGCTAAAACTTCTTATGGTACATTTCAATGTTTAAATCCACCGTTTCATCACTATTGGATCCCTGACCTCAAATTATTTTATTGAAGATACAGAGTTATCTTGAAAGGCAGTTTACCATTGTGTCACACGGGGGTATTTCCCTGTTCTCCTCCTGACAATCGAGTTCAGCAGTGTCATATTCATTAATTGTTTTCTGTTGCAAAATGTTTTGCTACAGTGTTTCCTAACGAATAAGACCCTGACGATTGTGTGCAGTTGGGAGAGATGGTAGTCCATATCCGGGCCAGAACTTTGTTGAGCTGACTGGACCACATATGCGAGCCTCAAATTGACCATTGTCTGTACCCTTCTTTTCTGTCCCCCTCTCAATATCAAGGCTCAATATTTCCCAATCTCTGTCACGATTCTGTCTGTCTGTGTGTGGTCATGAAGTGAACCTACCAAATAGTATCTAGATTTACACTTTTCTAACGGGGAACTAGCCTATTCCTTTAAGTCCTCTCTCTCTCAGCATGTGTATGTTTATAGCTTGGCTGTATCACAAACTGATGTTGACATTCATAAAGCCTAGACAACACTCTACTGCATGAGTCCATGGCTAACAATAGAGCTTGTAGTCCTAAAACCTGGAAATACCTCTGGCTCGTTCATCCATGGGGGAAAATGAATGGCGAAACAATAGGATTTTGCAATAAAGGCAGAAAATAAGGTCTGCGGTTAATACAGGCTCAGGAGATCTGATGTGTTTTTTTTCTGAGATCATAGCAGACAGTTAACATGACCTTTATTAATGATGAAGCCTTTATTTGCTTTGTGTTTTATTTAAATGTACATTAATTCACAGTGACATTAGCTGATGATGATTCTCATAGAACAAAACGTATAACATCTCCTTAACCTGTGTTTGCAACAGACCCTTCGGCGTTTATCCACAAACCCTCCAAAAACACCATTCAATTCCCCTATAGGCTTTGTTGAACTAACCTATGGCGGAGTTAGTGCCCACAGAAAGACGCAATTACCATTTTTCTCAGTACAGCCACACATAGGCTATAGCCCAGAAAAGATCACATCTGGTAACATACCCCCACTTGTACTAAGTAGGATTAGATCATAGGGTCTGTTGCAGACATGTCAAATCGCTAATAAAGAACAGGACCAGACTTGTTATAAACCTACACATAGTCAACACTTGAGTAAAAAATACATAAAACAATATGTTTTATTTTCACATACAAGGTGCAATTGCAGTGAAATGTGTTATCAGGGTCAGCCATAGTAGTACGGCACCCCTGGAGCAAATGTAGGTTAAGTGCCTTGTTCAAGGGCACGTCTGACAGATTTTTCATCTTGTTGGCTTGGGTATTCGAACTAGCGAGCTTTTCGGTTGTGGGACCAACGCTCTAACCTAGCTGAGTGGGTGTGGTGGGAAATTATAATCCCATTTCAAACACTTTGCCATGTGAATGACGCAGCACCTTTTCTTAGATCATATATTCACCTGGTTTGAATATAGGTTGCTATTGGTACAGTAGGCTGTTATATGGGCGGCAGGTAGCCTAGTGTTTAGAGCATTGGGCTAGTAACCGAAAGGTTGCTAGATTGAATTCCCGAGCTGACTACGGAAAAATCTGTCATTCTGCCCCTGAACAAGGCAGTTAACCCACTGTTCCTAGGCTGTCATTGTAAATAAGAATTTGTTCTTAACTGACTTGCCTAGTTAAATGAAGGTGAAATATAAAAAATTGCAGACAGATAGATAGATAGATAGATAGATAGTAAAACGATGCTGCCGAGTACAGGTAGTTTGTGAATGAGTATAGAAATCCACTGTTTTCTGCCTCCATGGTGATACTTTCTGATTATACATTTACATTACATTTACATTATTTAGCAGACGCTCTTATCCAGAGCGACTTACAAAAATTGGAAAGTTTATACATATTCATCCTGGTCCCCCCGTGTGAATTGAACCCACAACCCTGGCGTTGCAAGCGCCATGCTCTACCAACTGAGCCACACGGGACATTATGTTTGTGGGACGCTTCCTTGCTGTGTAGACTCTGGAGCGTCAAATATTTCTTATTGCGTGTGGACCCTGACCTCTAAACAAAACACAACAACATGACAGCGTGTGTGGGGCATGTTATGTAGTATCACTGTGATTGTCTTTTTAAAGTTTGAAGTGCTCAATGCTGTCACGTGCAAGACAAAGTTCCATTACAGACATTGAATTATCAGACTAACTCTGTGAGATTTGAAGTAGTCTCCATCGCTTAACATTGTTCATATGCTGACTAGTTACTAGCTAATTACCAGGCACACGGCTGCTTTATTGTAGTGGGCATAATCTTTGATTGCTAATCCTATACTACAAAATTGACCCTTTACGCCTCTGATTTGGGTCAAAGATGTTGATGTAAATGGTTGGGTAAGTGGGCACATGTTTAGCCCTTTCTAAAGGGAGCTTTGACACCAGGAAGCATCATTGTGTCTGTCTGGAGACTCAGCAGCTCTGGTGCTGGCAGGGCTGAGCAGACAAAGGCAGGGGTAAAGCCAGCTGACTGACACAGGCACACACTGGGAACGTCAGAACTCACTCCCACACACTGGGGACTGCTGGACACAGTCATGAGCTCAGCAGGTTGAGGCCTACTGCAGTCTGGTACCCTGGGCTCTGGGACTGGGACCTCCCACTGCAGCTTGTGGCTGCTAACAGGACAATAGCAAGGACCTACCCCTCCTGGTTCAGCTACACTCCTGACTGCACTGGAGCTGCTCTATTTGTCACCATGAGACAGAGAGACAGAAGCCTACCATTTGTGCATGTTTATGTCATAGCATAGGCTACATGCTCAGACACAAGTCATATTAGGGGTCAAGTCCCAAATGATAAGCATTTGTGTTCTTAGTCCACACTTCCATGTCAAGGAGCTAGCGAAATGTGAATGAGTTCTTAGTCCTGTCTGGAAATGGAATGATCATGACATCACCTGTTTACCATTTGAGCACTTTGTTTTCTAAGCTTTCCAAGTTCCAACCCCTTCTGTGAGGACAGCCAGGGGTTCATGAACTTTGATTTCTTGTCCAGTTTTTTTCTGCCTCAGGGCTTCCAGGAAGGACACTAGAGTAGGGCTCTCCAACCCTGTTCCTGGAGGGTACCCTCCTGTAGGTTTTTGCTCCAACCCTGTTCCTTAAGGGCTACCCTCCTGTAGGTTTTTGCTCCAACCCTGTTCCTGGAGAGCTACCCTCCTGTAGGTTTTTGCTCCAACCCTGTTCCTGGAGAGCTACCCTCCTGTAGGTTTTTGCTCCAACCCCAGTTGTAACTAACCTGATTCCTCTTATCAACCAGCTAATCATTAGAATCCCAGGTGCGCTAGATTAGGGTTGGAGTAAATCTACAGGACAGTGGGGTTGGAGAGCCCTGCTTTAGAGACCTTACTGGGACAAATCAAAACCAAACGTTAGTCTACTAAAAGGTGATTTATATACAAATATAAAATTCAGAAAAGTGAATGCACAGAATGAATTCTACAATCACATCTTTCCGATCAGATGTAAATGGGGTCTCTAATGGAATTTCTTTATGACTCACACAGACCTGCCTCATTCAGGATGTCACTATGATCGGAGGCCCCTTGACCTGTTATTACACTGTAGTAGAGGGCTGAAGGGGACATGTTCGTCTTTTCAAGGTCTATTGAGTTACGCCTGGTGTATTAAGGTTAGGCTATGTTTCCCACGGTGGAGGCTGATCTCCATCTGTCTCATTTGGTTCTTCCTCTGACTGACTGTTTTCACTTCCCTGTTGAGTACAGTGAGTCATGCAAATGAGTCTTACTGACTTCCCTCTCTCGCAGACGGCATACAAACACTTAGAACAGAGTGGGAGATGGGTAGCAATTGTATGGTTTTCTGTACGACTCATCAGCAAGTGACCGAACCTGCTAGAAGATGATTCGCAGTATTTCTATTTTAATCCTATTTTTTGTTGTTGATGCATTGGCAGTGTTTTGACAGGCAGCTAATTCTGATCTTTTTTTCACCAATTGGTCTTTTGACTAATCAGATCAGCTCTGAAAACATATGTGAAAAGATTTGTGATTGTGAAAACAATAGCAGAATTGGGCAGCCTTTGTGAACGCAGCCATATTTACCCATGGTGATATTTTTTGCTCCTATCAAAACACTTAACAGAGCTGATTTGGACTTTTTTCTGCGTCGTGTTGAACATCTCCCTCACACAGACTGTGTCTGCCGGTCGGTATGACCGTCCCTGCTATCAGGAACTGAATAATTAAGCTATTGAGACTGAACCCTGAGGAACTCCATCCCTCTATCTCGTGTTTTCTCTCCCTTTGACTTCCAAAGCCCCCCTCTTTTCATCTACCTCTTTTAATGGCCAACCCCCACCTTTATCTCTCTCTCTCGTGTGTGTGTGTGTGTGTGTGTGTGTGTGTGTGTGTGTGTGTGTGTGTGTGTGTGTGTGTGTGTGTGTGTGTGTGTGTGTGTGTGTGTGTGTGTGTGTGTGTGTGTGTGTGTGTGTGTGTGTGTGTGTGTGTGTGTGTGTGTGTGTGTGTGTGGGCCAGACCGACAGTGATTGGTTGACGGGGGACATTAGTAAATCATAGAGCCTGACTGGATTGGTTGCTGAGCGAGCAGCCGGTTAATAGAGTGCATTGGTCTGTCCCCTTTTTTCCATGCACCTCTCACTCTTTCTTTCTCCACCTCTTCTTCGCACTTGTGGGATGGTCTTTGGGAGATGCATGGCTATCTGGAGATGCATAGATTCTGAAATGCACCGTGGAAGCGTTAAACCTAGGATACATTTACATTCCTACCCCTCCATTAAGAACAGGAGTTACCCTGCCTGCGGTGATTCTTCCCCGTTATGGAGAAGGGGGAAGGAGAGCATGTGCTGCAGAGGGTAAGTCTGTTTACATCTGTGAGGAGAGATGAAGAGCAATCGGGGGAGACAGGAAGTAAGAGGGGAAGATAAACAAGAGAGGTGGGTGGCAGTAGTGTGAAACGGAAAATAGTTTCTATTCAGCGTTTGGTAGGTTTTGCTACATCCTTGAGTCTGTTTCACAGCTGTTAAAATGTTTCACTACCTTTTTTTATTTCACATTTTATACTGTGTGTGTGTGTGTGTGTGTGTGTGTGTGTGTGTGTGTGTGTGTGTGTGTGTGTGTGTGTGTGTGTGTGTGTGTGTGTGTGTGTGTGTGTGTGTGAACTATCCTTGTGCTACCAAGTCTCCACAAGGATAGTAAAACAAGGACATTTTGCCAGTCCCTATGAGGAAAAATGCTAATTTAGGGTTAGGGGTTAGAGTTAGGCATAGATTTAGGGAAAATAAGATTTTGGATGGGAATCAATTCTTTGGTCCCCACAAGGATAGCAATACCACACTGTGTGTGGCCTCAATGTATTACTTTATAGGTCTAGATTGCAATCTACAAGTAGTCAGGAGTTTAGTGGGTTCATGTTGCGTTTGTATCCATTTCTTTTCAGCTGGTTGTCCTAAAATGGAACAGGGGATTGAGTGAGAACAAGAGAGAAGCAGTTTGAGTAACTTGGCTGGTTTACTGACTAGCATGATACAGCACTTGTTTCACTGTGAATGGTTCAATGTGAGAGTTTGAGGATATTACAGTACAGATGACAGGTTGTGTGTTTGCTCGCCATTTATTCACATTCTGATATCTCAGATGGCTTGGTAGTGATGGTGTGTTTTTCTTTGCATGCCTGTATATCATTATCCTGATCAAAAGTAGGTTAAGTGGCGGGTTCAGAAAACGTTCAGATTAGGCATCAGGAGACTGTCATCAGAAAGTGGAAGGGATAAGGAACACCTAGACCAGGGGTGTCAAACTCATTCCACGGAGGGCCTAGTGTCTGCAGGTTTTTGGTTTTTCCTTTCAATAAAGCCCTAGACAACCAGGTGTGGGGAGTTCCTAACTAATTAGTGATGTTAATTCATCAATCAAGTACAAGGGAGGAGCGAAAACCTGCAGACACTCGGCCCTCCGTGGAATGAGTTTGACACCTGTGACCTAGACAGTTGCACAACTGAATGCATTCAACCGAAATGTGTCTTCTGCATTTATCAGAGGTGTGGGGGGCTGCCTTAATCAACGCCCACATCATCAGCGCCCGGGGAGCAGTTGTTGGTTAATTGCCTTGCTCAAGGGAAAAACGGCAGATTTTTCCAGTTTGCTGGCTCGGGGATTCAAACCAGCAACCTTTCGGTTACTGGCCCAACACTCTTAGCCATCAGCGTAGCAGTAGAGTAGAACGACTTTCATGTTTTCTTCCGCTGTTTTTCCACAGTCTTGTGTATAGGCCTCTTCAGTGTAATTGCGATATGGGTGTGTGTAGGCCTATATGAGTCGTATATCACCCAGGCCTACCCAGAGCGGATTAAGTGTCAGCAATAGCAGCACCGGTGGGTTGTAGCCTGGAGACAGAGCTAAAGAAAGCCCCATGGGTTGTCCTCCTGACTACTTGACTGAAACAGAATTAGAGGGATGTTACAGGGGCCAGTATCTCATTCATAGGATGTTACATACACTCGTAATCTCTCATTCATAGGATGTTACATACACTCAATCTCTCATTCAGAGGATGTGACATACACTCATAATCTCTCATTCAGAGGATGTTACATACTCATATCTCTCATTCAGAGGATGTTACATACACTCATAATCTCTCATTCAGAGGATGTTACATACACTCAATCTCTCATTCAGAGGATGTGACATACACTCATAATCTCTCATTCAGAGGATGTGACATACACTCATAATCTCTCATTCAGAGGATGTTACATACACCTCTCAGCACGAGGGACTTTACATAACATACGGGAACCCATGGGCATTAAAGTGACGCTCATAGCAGCACATCAAATTTGGTGTCAAGTGAAAGCTGAGTAATTTATTAAGTGAAGGTATATATTAATTGTTTGAATAGGCAAAGGATCTGATTTCTGGTGAAACAGATGTAAAATGGGTCTTCGAAAACATCTACCAGGAAGTCTTAAAAAGGTATTCAAATAGAGTGTGTGTGTTGCATTCAAAAACTATTCAGACCCCTTGACTTTTTCCACATTTTGTTACGTTACAGCCTTATTCTAAAATTGATTAAATATATATATTTTTTTTTATCATCAATCTACACACAATACTCCATAATGACAAAGCAAAAACAGTTTTTTTTTATTTTTAAATTCTGACAAATGTATTCAGACCCTTTACTATGAGACTCGAAATTGAGCTCATGTGCATCCTGTTTCCATTGATCATTTTTTATTTAACCTTTATTTAACTAGGCATCATCCTTGATGTTTCTACAACTTGATTGGAGTTCACCTGTGGTAAATTCAATTGATTGGACATGATTTGGAAAGGCTCACACACCTGGTGTGTGTGCATACACACACACAGACAGAAGTATGTGGACACACCCCTTCAAATGAGTTGATTCGGCTATTTCAGCCACACCTTGCTGACGGGTGTATAAAATTGAGCACACACCCATTCAATTCTCCATAGACAAACATTGGCAGTAGAATGGCCTTATTAAAGACCTCAATGACTTTCAATGTGGCACCGTCATAAGATGCCACCTTTCCAACCAGTCAGTTTGTTAAATTTTTGCCTTGCTAGAGCTGCTTTGGTCAACTGCAAGTGCTGTTATTGTGAAGTGGAAACGTCTAGGAGCAACAACGTCTCAGCCGGGAAGTGGTAGGCCACACAAGCTCACAGAATGGGACTGCCGAGTGCTGATGCGCATAAAAATTGCCTGTCCTCGGTTGCAACACTCACTATCGAGTTCCAAACTGCCTCTGGAAGCAATGTCAGCACAAGAACTGTTCCTCAGGAGCTTTATGAAATTGGTTTCCATGGCCAAGCAGCCACATTACAAGCCTAAGATCATCATGCGTAATGCCAAGTGTCAGCTGGAGTGGTGTAAAGCTCGCCGCCATTGGACTCTGGAGCAGTGGAAATGCCTTCTCTGGAGTGATGGATCATGCTTCACCATCTGGCTGTCTGACGGACGAATCTAGGTTTGGCAGAAAACGCTACCTGCCCCAATGCATAGTGCTAACTGTAAAGTTTGGTGAAGGAGGAATAATGGTCTGGGGCTGTTTTTCATGGTTCTGGCTAGGCCCCTTATTTCCAGTGAAGGGAAATCTTAACGCTACATTATACAATGACATTCTAGACGATTCTGTGCCTCCAACTTTGTGGCAACTGTTTGGGGAAGGCCTGTTCCTGTTTCAGCATGATAATGCCCTTGTGCACAAAGCAAAGTCCATACGGAAATGTTTTTTTGAGATCCGTGTGGAAGAACTTGACTGGCCTGCACAGAGCCCTGACCTCAACCCCATCAAACACCTTTGGGGTGAATTGAACGCCGACTGCGAGCTAGACCTAATCGCCCAACATCCGTGCCCGACCCCTGCCAACTAATATCAGATTAGTTTTGGCAACAGAAAAATGTAATGTGATCAGATGTTTCATCAATGAGAATGTGCATATAGGCAGCCCAGTTTCACCTAGTTCCATCCTCTCCCACTACCTGCGACTGGACTTCCTCTCACTAACATTTGGTGAGAAAATGTTCTAAACGGATACTTCAGCTTTATAGCCCCTGTGACATGTCTGGGTTTCTCCTTCTGTCTATGCTGATGGTGTGTGTAGTTGCAGTCAAATGTCTTTACACGCAGGGGAGAGCGCATACATTTTCTCACCAAATGTTAGTGAGAGGAAGTCCAGTCGCAGGTAGTGGGAGAGGATGGAACTAGGTGAAACTGGGCTGCCTATATGCACATTCTCATTGATGAAACATCTGATCACAATACATTTTTCTGTTGCCAAAACAAAAATCTGTTACTAACAAAGTGCACTAAGTTGTAAAGACTTGTCGCTTGCCAAAGTAATAAAAAATGGCGTTGTTTTGGACTGCACGGTCGAATTGAGTATGCGCACATCCATATAATGTGAGTGAATTTGCTCGTCCCATATAATGTGGTAACGATGAGTCTCCTGGGCCAGACTTTTCAGTCCATTTTGCTATTTGTATTTGAACAATACGATTGGCTGTTCATTTCAAGCTCCAGCGGAGTCACAACTTCTCGAGCACTCGGCGTCTTGATTAGTACATGAGTACATTTCGCCACACTCACAATAACATCTGCTAACCATGTGTATGTACCAATACAATTGGAGTTGACTTGCCGCTGTTGAGTCTGCAAAAAGCAAGTTACAAAAAGACACCTAGCATTCGTCTTGGCTAGCCTACTGTAGCCACAGGTGGACATCTCTTCTGGAACATCTGTATTAAAGGGGCAGCGTCCTATTTTCAAATCTTCTCAATTACACTTTAGAAACAAATGCATGCAATTACTCCAATGCAATTATAAAGAATAGAGTAATGACTTGCTAAATGCATTGCTAAATGCATTGCTAAATTATACTACACGGCTTTTTAATGCATGTCTTTATAATCCAAAAAAGCCTAGTAATAGCTGAAATATATACATATAGAGAGAAAACATGCCAACCTATAGGCCCTGCACGACCTCAATGTATTGAACTACAACATGTCCAGGACAGTATAAATTCTGTTCGGGACAGTAGGTTTTTCACCAACAGGGAAAAAGTAAGCATTGGACTCTGGCCACGGAGTGGTGGCGCATAGGCTATTTACTGTGCTTTGATTGACGAACAGCAAGCTTGACTAGTTTATAGAAGGTGACGAACTGAGTAAAGTTGATCTTGTGTATGTCCCTGCCATTTATAAATCCTATAACATAGTTCTATATCCATGGTATTGCATCGGAACAAGTCAACTAAACATGTTGATTTTATTATGGATATGAAGTCCATCAGGACTTGCCAGGCAGTGACGTTACAGTGAGTGACTCCTCAGTATCCTAACAAATTGCATTGTTAAGAGCGCTGCTCATTTGTCTCCCTAATTTGCATACTGGAATGCTTTTTTGCGATGTCTGTTCAGATAAATTATGAATAGATTAGATAGTGAATCCTCCTCACTGCAGGAACAATAGGTAGTCAAGTGGAGAAATGGCCTCACTCTAGTCCAAATGATAATAAAAGAAAACGGATTAAATTGTTTTAAAGTGAATGATACCTATGGTATTTTCGAAGATTCATTATAGGTCTACTGATTTGTGTCAGCAATGTATTAGTCGACTGCTGCTTTCCGCTGCCCATGTTTTAACACCTGTTTCATTCTCCAATCATACCTGTATTTAAGATAGCTGGGAATGTTCTAAAAACCTGTTTTCGCTGTGTGTGTGAATAGATTTTAGAATAAGGCTGTAACATAACAAAATGTGGAAAGTCGAGGGGTCTGAATACTTTCCGAATGCACACTATATCCACCAATCCCCCACATGTCAATTGCTCTTGCTGACTAACCTTCACACACAATACCCACCCCCAACAGACACCAGTTAGTAACCCACACCAACCCCTCCTTACTAATAACTATGCTTTTGTCCAATTTAGACTTCAAACTTAACATAAACAATCAACTAAGCCTCCATAATACAGAACTACAGTAGAAGATGTAGACTACTTCTAACACACCAACCATGACAACAAAACACAGACCATGTTTATGCCTAGCTCCAGTATATTTTCTCGTCATGGAAAGATTTAGCAAAGGTGACTTATACTAGTTCCTTGTGCTGAGCTTGATGTTGATGCTCCTTCTGTTGTTGACGGGATTGGACTATGTAAATAGAACACACAGTGCATTCGGAAAATATTCAGACCCCTTCACTTTAGCCAGATTTTGTTACATTACAGCCCATCTAAGATGGTTTAAATCTTTATTTAAATTCCTCAATCTACACACAATGCCCTATAATAACAAAGTGAAAACAGGTTTTTAGAAATGTTTGCAAATGTATTAAAAATATGAAGGATACCTTATTTCCATAAGTATTTAGACCCTTTGCTATGTGACTCAAAATTGAGCTCAGGTGCATCCTGTTTCCATTGATCATCCTTGAGATGTTTCTACAACTTCATTGGAGTCCACCTGTGGTAAATTAATTTGATTGGACATGATTTGGAAAGGCTCACACACATGTCTATATAAGGTCCCACAGATGACCGCATATCAGAGCAAAAACTAAGCAATGAGGTTGACGTAATTGTCCGTAGACCTCCCGAGTCAGGATTGTGTCGAGGCAGAGATCTGAGGAAGGGTACCAAAACATTCTGCAGCATTGAAGGTCCCCAAGAACACAGTGGTCTCCATTCTTAAATGGAAGAAGTTTGGAACCACCAAGACTCTTCCTAGAGCTGGCCATTCAGCCAAACTGAGCAATCTGGGGAGAAGGGCCTTGGTCAGGGAGGTGACCAAGAACCCGATGGTCACTCTGAAGGAGCTCTAGAGTTCCTCTGTGGGGATAAGAGAACCTTCCAGAAGGACAACCATCTCTGCAGCAATCCACCAATCAGGACTTTATAGTAGAGTGGCCAGACGGAAGCCACTCTTCAGTAAAAGGCACATAAGAGCCTGCCTAGAATTTGCCAAAAGGCACTTAAAGGACTCTGACCATGAGAAACAAGATTCTCTAGTCTGATGAAATCAAGATTAAACTATTTGGCCTGAATGCCATATGTCGCATCTGGAGGAAACCAGGCACCCTTCATCACCTGCGGTGAAGCGTAGTGGCAGCATCATGCTGTGGGGATGTTTCTCAGCGGCAGGGACTGGGAGACTAGTTAGGATCGAGGGAAAGATGAACGGAGCAAAGTACAGAGATCCTTGATTACCTCGGACTGGGGTCACGGTTCGCCTTCCAACAGGACAATGACCCTAAGCACACAGCCAAGACAACACAGGAGTGGCTTCGGGACAAGTCTCTGAATGTCCTTGAGTGGCCCAGCCAGAGCCCGGACTTGAACCCGATCGAACATCTCTGGACAGACCTGAAAATAGCTGTGCAGCGACACTCCCCATCCAACCTGATAGAGCTTTAGAGGATCTGCAGAGAACAATGGGAGAAACTCTCCAAATACAGGTGTGCCAAGCTTGTAGCGTCATACCCAAGAAGACTCGAAGCTGTAATCGCTTCCAAAGGTGCTTCAACAAAGTATAGAGTAAAAGGTCTGAATACTTATGTAAATGTGATATTTCCGTTTTTGTTTAGTTTTTATATACATACATTTGCAAAAAATTCTAAACCTGTTTTTTGCTTTGTCATTATGGGGTATTGTGTGTAGATGGATGGAACAAAAATAAATGTAATCCATTTTAGAATAAGGCTGTAAAATAACAAAATATGGGAAAAGTGAAGGGGTCTGAACGTTAGCCTCTGCGGTATTTAGTCATCTAGTTAACGTTACCTCTGCTCGTCGTCCGGGTTTGGCCGGGGTAGGCCCTCATTGTAAATAAGAATTTGTTCTTAACTGACTTGCCTAGTTAAATAAAATAAACACCTTTCACACTCTTGCCTACATCTGCCAGATCTAAGGTGTAATCATTAGTTGCAAACGAGAGTTTCTATTGGACAAATTCAGTCATGTTTTTAGAAATTGTTCTCAACAGATTCGACATAATGAATAGTTCCCTGATCACCTTCATACAGTTCACTTTCATAGTAGCCACATAGAAACAGCATTATCACTTTTCTCGTTGTATAATTCCTTCTCGCATCTACACATTCTCCTCCTCTCACCTTTTTCCTTTGCTTGTGGACTGGTCACACAACAGCTGTCTGTGACCAGACGAAAACCTTTCCAAGCCAAACCTTCATACCATAACCGCTACACACAGCCTACATCGTTGTCACCATATTAGCTAACGCCATAGTCAACATGACTACTAGAACTAACGCGTTAGTAAACCCACTACAATCATGCAGTGCAATTTAGCAGTTACACTGGCAGGCCCCGGTGGCGTTAAATTAATAAAACCAAAAGCTTACCTTGGAAGAGTTCCATTGTTGGATAGCCAGCTAGCTAACATAGCCTACTGCGGACCGATGTCCATGGACGTTGAAAAGTCGTTTTTTTAATTTGGTCAGTCTGAATCGATCGTAATGTCTGTTTCACATGTTTTTACAGTAGAGTACAATTTACTGTGCTGAACTACACTGTGTACAAAACATTATGAACACCTGCTTTTTCCATGAGACTGACCAGGTAAATCCAGGTGAAAGCTATGATCCTTTATTGATGTCACTAATTAAATCCACGTCAATCAGTGTAGAAGAAGGGGAGGAGACGGGTTTAAATAATTTTGTTACGCCTTGAGACAATTGAGACGTGAATTGTGTATGTGTGCCATTCAGAGGGTGAATGGCCAAGACAAAATATTTAAGTGCCTTTGAATGGGGTATGGTAGTAGGTGCCAGGCGCACCGGTTTGTGTCAAGAACTGCAAGGTTGCTGGGTATTAACGCTCAACAGTTTCCCATGTGTATCAAGAATGGTCCACCACCCAAAGAACATCCAGCCAATTTGACACAACTGTGGGAAGCTTTGGAGTCAACATGGGCCAGCATCCCTGTGGAATGCTTTGGACACCTTGTAGAGTCCATTCCCCAACGAACTGTTCCGAGGACAAAAAGGGGGTGCAACTCAATACTATGACGGTGTTCTTAATGTTTTGTACACTAAGGTGTGTGTGTGTACTGTACTGAACTATGCTGTAGTGTGATGTCCAAACTTAGCCTTCTATGCTTGGTACAGATTTGGGCCTGACCAACCAAATTTGGTCTTGTTTGGGGGAAGAGTTTATTAGAATAATTGCCAGTGTGTACAATAATACCCAGACATGCTAAGGAGGATACTACATGTTTCTACCTTTGGGTACCTATTAAGGATGCATCACCATGAAGAGAATGGCAATTTATAATTATACATTTCTGTATAGATCAGGGACTCGTTATGTCATTCTGTTGCCGGGTGTTATTCCACTTCACTTACTGTAGTTGAAACTCAATGTATCATCATAGCTGACAGCCCATTCTTTCTGCAGACATCTTTGCATATTAATTCTGAGTGGATGTTTAACGTGGGTTTTTGGAAAACGTGGTTAAATAAAGATTTTACCGTCATTATGTTACCAAACATTTGCACTTTTTTCCTGAGTAAAAGTGTTTTTGGAACATTCAGTGGAGATTAGGGATGTAATGGTACAGGTATTCTTATCAAACCGTTCGGTTCGCACTGAACCCGAATTGATACATTAAAAAAATGTATTAATAAGTAAATTGAGTAAATCTGAGCTCAAAACGTTTCAGGCACTTCCATTAAAACAACTAGAGCCTATGTGCATGTTGTAATCAAAATTATTATCTTAATTGGCGCATTTCAAACTGTCCTTTTGTGAAGCGCAGCTGGGGGCTAGTTCTGTATGATGGTGAGTGGTGGGGTTGATTTTAAACCTGAATCCTCTGCTTAAATCTCCAGTTTGGGAACATTTTGGCTGTAAACGTTAAAGGTAAAATAATAAAACGTTAACAGTATCTCACCACGCTCAACAAGAATAGCCTAGCTGCCAACACCTCATATGTTGACATTTATGCCTAAATCACCCCAGTACACTGGAGCAAGATGGAAACGGAAATTAACCACAACACAACATCGCTTCCCTTCTGCAGCCCTTGGCAGCTGACTGACCAGGCTAAATAAATTACAAGAGCCATAGGTAGGCTATGTTTATATTTTTTGTCTTTGGGTGCATATCCACAGCTATAAACCGTTCTTGGTGTTTGAGAATGGGGGGTTCAGCACCTTGTCCTCGAACCATGTTTATGAACTTCCTTTTTCTTTTTTTTTTATGCATTTCAGCAAACTGGTAGGCCTAGTACCCTCTCTGTATAAGCAAGCCAAAGCTTTCAATGAATTGGCCAATGCATCATGTGTTGCGCTTACTTAACAGTGACAGCCCATCACATTACCCCAGAAAGGGTGCTTATCTGGCACTAATGGAAGAAGTGACATTGTGCATTTTGTAACCAAGGTGGAAGTGAGAATTTGCCACATACGACTGGGGAAAAATAGACTTAAATGGCACCAGACAAGAAGGCAAATGTTTTACATGCCCCCAATGTGTTTCTTAAAAAAAAAATATATATATATATATTTGCGTTGTTTAACTTATTTTGTACATAATGTTGCCGCTACTGTCTCTTATGACCGAAAATAACTTCTGGCCGTCAGGACTGCGATTACTCAACACTGACAAGCGGAATCCTTTTTTTCCTTTCACGAGTCTGACGAACCCGCCGCGAACGATATACTGCTTTCTTGGGAACAGACTCAGATCCCCGTGATTTGTGTGAAGAAGAGGCAGAGAAAAAGGGGTCAGAGGGCGGGCTGCCTTCTGAGAATTCGTAGGCGATCGAATAAACCCTCACTTCCTTCCATTCTGCTAGCAAACGTGCAATCTTTGGACAATAAATTGGATGACCTACGCAGAAGCTAAAACTACCAACGGGACATTCAAAACTGTAATATATCTTATGCTTCACAGAGTCGTGGTTGAACGACGACACTATCAACATACAGCTGGCTGGTTAAACGCTGCAGGATAGAACAGCGGCGTCTGGTAAGACCAGTGGCGACAGACTATTTTTGTAAATAACAGCTGGTGCACGATATCTAAGGAAGTCTCGAGCTATTGCTCGCCTGAGGTAGAGTACAGGTGCATCAAAGCGGGGACCGAGAGACGGAAGCTGTTTTTCAATCTCAAGGCCATCAGACTGTTAAATGGCCACCACTAACATTGAGTGACTGCTGCCAACATACTGACTCAACTCCAGCCACTTTAATAATGGAAAAATGTGTGTTTTAAAAAAATAAAAAAAATAAAAAATGCTTCCCTAGCCACTTTAACTTCTCTTGGGAAGGGGGCAGCATTTGGAATTTTGGATGAAAAGCATGCCCAAATTAAACTGCCAGCTTCTCATCCCCAGAAGATAAGATATGCATATGATTAGCAGATTTGGATAGAAAACACTCTGAAGTTTCTAAAACTGTCTGAATCATGTCTGAGTATAACAGAACTTATTTAGCAGGCAAAACCTCGAGGATAAACCATTCAGATTCTTTTTTTTTTTAGGTCACTCTCTTTTCAATGAGGTTTCATTGGGAAACCAGATTTCTAAGGGACCTTCTTGCAGTTCCTACCGCTTCCACTGGATGTCAACAGTCTTTAGAAATTGGTTGAGGTTATTCCTTTGTGTAATGAAGTAAGGCCATCTTGAAGGAGGGTCACTCGAAGTGTCCTGTTTGTTAGAAGCGCATGACCAGAAAGCTAGCTGCATTTGGTTTTAATCCTGTATTGAACACAGATCATCCCGTCTTCAATTTGATCGATTATTTAAGTAAAAAAATACCTAAAGTTGTATTACAAAGTAGTTTGAAATTTTGGGGCAAAGTTTACAGGTAACCTTTGAGATATTTTGTAGTCCTGTTTCACAATTTGGAACCGGTGTTTTCTGGATCAAACGCGCCAAATAAATGGACATTTTGGATATATATCGGTGGAATTAATCGAACAAAAGGACCATTTGTGATGTTTATGGGACATATTGGAGTGCCAACAACAGAAGCTCGTCAAAGGTAAGGCATGAATAATATTTTTATTTCTGCATTTTTGTGTCACGCCTTCAGGGTTGAAATATATGCTTCTCTCTTTGTTTACAATGGTGCTATCTTCAGATAATAGCATCGTTTGCTTTCACCGAAAAGCCTATTTGAATTCTGACATGTTGGCTGGATTCAAAACCGGTGTAGCTTTCATTTGGTATCTTTCATGTGTGATTTAATGAAAGTTTGATTTTATAGTAATTAATTTGAATTTGGCGCTCTGCATTTTCTCTGTCTTTATTGCCAAGTGAGACAGTAGCGTGCCGCCTAAACTCAGATTTTTGAATATAAATATGAACTTTACCGAACAAAACATATATGTATTGTGTAACATGAAGTCCAATGAGTGTCATCTGATGAAGATCATCAAAGGTTAGTGATTAATGTTATCTATATTTCTGCTTTTTGTTACTCCTCTCTTTGGCTGGAAAAATGGCAGTTTTTTTCTGTGACTTGGCTCTAACCTAACATAATCGTTTGGTGTGCTTTCGTCGTAAAACCTTTTTGAAATTTGACACTTTGGCTGGATTTACAACAAGTGTATCTTTTAAAATGGTGTAAAATACTTGTATGTTTGAGGAATTTAAATTATGGGATTTCTGTTGTTTTGAATTTGGCGCCCTGCAGTTTCACTGGCTGTTGACGAGGTGGGATGCTACCGTCCCACATACCCTAGTGAGGTTAAACAATGCCACTTAATATAATGTTTACATACCCTACATTACTCATCTCATATGTATATACTGTACTCTATACCATCTACTGCACCGTGCCTATGCCGTTCTGTACCATCACTCATTCATATATTTTTATGTACATATTCTTCATCCCTTTACGTGTGTGTGTGTGTGTATAAGGTAGTTGTTGTGAAATTGTTAGGTTAGATTACTCATTGGTTATTACTGCATTGTCGGAACTAGAAGCACAAGCACTTCGCTACACTCGCATTAACATCTGCTAACCATGTGTATGTGACAAATAAAATTTGAAGTGTCTTCACTGTCATTTTCAACCTCTCCCTGTCCGAGTCTGTAATACCAACATGTTTTAAGCAGACCACCATAGTGCCTGTGCCCAAGAACGCTAAGGTAACCTGCCTAAATGACTACCGACCCATAGCACTCACATCTGTAGCCATGAAGTGCTTTGAAAGGCTGGTCATGGCTCACGTCAACACCATCATCCCAGAAACCCTAAACCCCCTCCAATTTGCATACCGCCCCAACAGATCCACAGATGATGCAATCTCTATTGCACTCCACAATGCCCTTTCACACCTGGACAAAAGGAACACCTATGTGAGAATGCTATTCATTGACTGCAGCGCAGCGTTCAACACCATAGTGCCCTCAAAGCTCATCAAAAATCTAAAGACTCTGGGACTAAACACCTCCCTCTGCAACTGGATCCTGGACTTCCTAACGGGCCACCCCTAGGTGGTAAGGGTATGTAACAACACATCCGCCATGCTGATCCTTAACACAGGGGCGCCTCAGGGGTGCGTGCTCCGTCCCCTCTTGTACTCCCTGTTCACTCATGACTCCAACACCATCATTAAGTTTGCCGATGACACAACAGTGGTAGGCCTGATCACCGACAACGACTAGACGGCCTATAGGGAGGAGGTCAGAGACCTGGCCGTGTGGTGCCAAGACAACAACCTCTCCCTCAACTGATCAAGATAAAGGAGATGATTGTGGACTACAGGAAAAACAGGACCGAGCACGCCCCCATTCTCATCAATGGTGCTGCAGTGGAGCAGGTTGAGAGCTTCAAGTTTCTTGGTATCCACATCACCAACAAACTAACATGGTCCAAGCACACCAAGACAGTCGTGAAGAGGGCACGACAAAACCTATTCTCCCTCAGGAGACTTAAAAGATTTTGCATGGGTCCTCAGATTCTCAAAATGTTCTACAGCTGCACCATCAAGAGCATCCTGACTGGTTGAATCACTGCCTGGTATGGCAACTGCTCGGCCTCCGACCACAGCGCACTACATAGTGCGAACGGCCCAGTACATCACTAAGGCCAAGCTTCCTGCCATCCAGAACCTCTACACCAGCGGTGTCAGAGGAAGGCCCTAAAAAATGTCAGACTCCAGCCACCCTAGTCATAGACTGTTCTATCTGCTAAAGCACGGCAAGTGGTACCGGAGCGCCAAGTCTAGGTCCAAGAGGCTTCTTCACAGCTTCTACCCCCAAGTCATAAGACTCCTGAACATCTAATCAAATGGTTGCCCAGTCTATTTGTGTTGCCCCCCCTCCCCCTTTTCCACACCGCTGCTACTCTCTGTTGTTATCATCTATGCATAGTCACTTTAATAACTCTACCTTCATGTACATATTACCTCAACTAACCGTTGTCCCTGCACATTGACTCTGTACCGGTAAGCCCCCCCTGTATATAGTCTCGCTATTGTTATTTTACTGCTGCTATTTAATTACTTGTTACTTTAATTTCTTATTCTTTTTTAAAACTGCATTGTTGGTTAGGGGCTCGTAAGTAAGCATTTGTTGTATTCGGCGCATGTGACTAATAAAATTAGATTTGAATGTCCCTCCAACTGGTAATTACTAGTGCGAAACACGTCTTTAATCCTGAGCACCCATTTTACATACATTTGTAATTTAGCAGAAGCTCTTATCCAGAGCGACTTACACTAGTTGAGTACATACATTTTTCTTATTTTTCTCCCACATGGTGACCTCTGACGTCACCCAGTAAAGAAATGGCCTCTAACAGCATTTTTGGCAGTTAAATAGATTGCGTTTTATTTTTTTATAGTTTGGTTACAATCATGATAGCTGTACTTTTAGTTTATGGTTGACGCAGCTTGTTGGCCATTAGCCAATCAGAGTTTCTCAACAAGTTCAAATGACATGAATGCATTCAGCTGGTATTTGCAACATCACAACTGGTAAATTCCCCACCTCCCACATGGTTACAAACGCAGCATCAGAGTGGAAACTTGAGGCCCTACATAACAATCCTGTCACAAGAGACAATGCCAAGAACATTGTGAATGGCATTTAATTTTCCTGCTGTACTGAAACCGATCCAAACCATGACCCCAAACCACAATACGTACCGAACCATGGGTTTGGTGAACCGTTAGAACCCTTATTGGAAATTGTTAAATGTAGTCCTTGTGCATAGAGTTGTGGTTTGTTTGTTTGTTTAACTTTATAATCAATGACATTTTTTTGGCATACTTTTAAAGTAACATCCAAGTCACTGTTACCGTGGAATTGCCCAGACCCAGACTTGTCAGCCCTCCAGACATTATTCCCAGAAGAATGCTCTGCTTCCTGGGCCCTCGCCCTCGCCCTCCCATGGATTGTCTGACTGTTTGTTTTGTGCCACCATGGAGCCTAAAAATGTTTTTTTTTGTGTGAGAGAAACTTAAAACCGATGAATAGAGTCGTCTGCCTTGTTTATCAAAGCCATTTGTTTCCTTCTACATTGTGTTATATAAACATTTCTAAAATTGGGTTTTTTAATTTAACCTTAATTTAACTAGGCAAGTCAGTTAAGAACAAATTCTTATTTACAATGACTGCCTACCTCTGCCAAACCTGGATGACGCTGGGCCAATTGTGTGCCACACTATGGATCTCTCAATCACAGCCGGATGTGATGCAGCGTAGATTCGAACCAGGGACTACAGTGACTCCTCTTGCACTGTGATGCAGTGCCTTGGACGGCTCTGTGTTTGGAGGATGACACCGATGTCAGTGTCGGGTCTCAGGGCACTTGAGGACACTTTGGAATCTGACGGTAGCTCACTGTAGCTTATTGCTTTCACTTTTTTCCTAGGGTTCGGTGGTATCCTGCCATGCCTGTGCCATCCCGGGATATATGGTATTACTGGTAGTGCACACAAGGGGCGCTATTTAAAAAAAATACGTAGAAAAAGCCCCAAAACGTCACTTACCAGAATGCTAACAAGTGCTAGGAGATGCTATTATAGAAGATGCTAGGTAAGTGCTAACGAGCGCATGCAAACATTTACTACTAGGACAGACAACCCAGCTCATAAAGTTATGCAAGTATCTCAAAACAGTTTTCAGCATGCACAAAACACATGTTAGGGAGCAGGGATCTTAATCCCGGAGGAGATGTTCTCTGCTGCTCTTACCAAGAAGCTTGATCTTGCGAGCTAACATGTTAGCCACTTAGCTAACATTAGCAAGTTAGCAAAACCCAGCTGGAGAGAATTTATTTGGCACATTAATTAATTTAATAGTTATATATTGCACCTGTCAAGTTTGGTCACACCTACTCATTCCAGGGTTTTTCTTTCCTTATACTATTTTCTACATTGTAGAATAATAGTGAAGACAAGCTATGAAAAACACATGGAATCATGTAGTAACCAAAAAAGTGTTAAATATATTTGAGATTCTTCAAAGTAGCAACCCTTTGCCTTGATGACAGCTCTCCATATGTGTTATTTCATACTTGTGATGTCTTCTATTATGCTACAATGTAGAAAATAGTAAAAATAATAAAATCCTTGAATGAGTAGTTGTCCAAACTGTTGACTAGTGGGATGTGTTTAGGCTGATTGACAGACCCACTTTTTATTTATTTGACTGGCTCGCTGGTGTTGTTGCTCAGTTTACAGTGCCTTCAGAAAGTATTCACACCCCTTTGTCAACATTTTGTTACGTTACAGCCTAATTCTAAAATTGATTTAAATAGTTTTTTCCCTCCATCAATCTACACACAATACCCCATAATGACGAAGCAAAAACAGGTTATTTAGACGTTTTAGTTTATTTTTGATAGATTATCAATCACATTTACATAAGTATTCATACCCTTTACTCGGTACTTTGGAGCACATTTGGCAGTGATTTACAGCCTCGTCTTCTTGGGTATGACACACCTGTATTTTGGGAGTTTCTCCCATTCTTCTCTGCAGATCTGTTCTTGTTCTGTCAGGTTGGATGGGCAGCGTTCCTGCACAGCTATTTTCAGGTCTCTCCAGAGATGTTCAAGTCCGGGCTCTGGCTGGGCCACTCAAGAACATTCAGAGACTTGTTCCGAAGCCACTCCTGCTTTGTCTTGGCTGTGTGCTTAGGGTCATTGTCCTTTTGGAAGGTGAACCTTCGCCCCAGTCTGAGGTCCTGGGCACTGTGGAGCAGATTTTCATCAAGGAACTCTCTGTACTTTGCTCCGTTCATCTTTCCCAAATCAAATCATCAAATTTTATTGATCACCTACATATGGTTAGCAGATGTTAATGCGAGTGTAGCGAAATGCTTGTGCTTCTCGTTCCGACAATGCAGTAATATCTAACAAGTAATCTAACAATTTCCCAACTACCTAATGCACTCATCTAAAGGGGTGAATGAGAATATGTACATATAAGTATATGGATGAGCGATGGCCGAGCGGCATGGGCAAGGTGCAGTAGATGGTATATACATGTGAAATGATTAATGTAAGATATGTAAACATTATTTATTTAAAGTGGCATTGTTTTTTACATTTTTTTTATTGTTTTTTATTTCACCTTTATTTAACCAGGTAGGCTAGTTGAGAACAAGTTCTCATTTGCAACTGCGACCTGGCCAAGATAAAGCATAGCAGTGTGAACAGACAACAACACAGAGTTACACATGGAGTAAACAATAAACAAGTCAATAACATGGTAGAAAAAAAAAGAGAATCTATATACAATGAAGTGACTAGTGATCCATTTATTAAAGTGTCCAGTGATTGGGTCTCAATGTAGGCAGCAGCCTCTGAGCTAGTGATTGCTGTTTAGCAGTCTGATGACTTTGAGATAGAAGCTCGATCCTGACTAGTCTCTGTCTCTGCTGCTGAAAAACATCCCCACAGCATGATGCTGCAACCATCTTTCACCGTAGGGATGGTACCAGGTTTCCTCCAGATGTGACGCTTGGCACTCAGGCCACAGAGTTCAATCTTGGTTTCATCAGACCAGAGAATCTTGTTTCTCATGGTGAGTACTATAGATGCCTTTTGGGTAACTCAAAGCGGGTCGCCGTGCCTTTTACTGAGGAGTGGCTTCCGTCTGGCCACTCTACCATAAAGTCCTGATTTGGTGGAGTGCTGCAGAGATGGTTGTCCTTCTGGAATCCCATCTCGACTGAGGAACTCTAGAGCTCTGCCAGAGTGACCATCGGGTTCTTGGTCACCTCCCTGACCAAGGCCCTTCTCCCCTGATTGCTCAGTTTGGCTGGGCGGCCAGCTCTAGGAAAAGTCTTGGTGGTTCCAAACTTCTTCAATTTAAGAATGGAGGCCACTGTGTTCTTGGGGACCTTCAATGCTGCAGAAATATTTTGGTACCCTTCCCCAGATCTGTGCCTTGACACAATCCTGTCTCTGAGCTCTACGGACAATTCCGGCGACCTCGTGGCTTGGTTTTTGCTTTGACATGCACTGCCAACTGTGGGACATTTATATAGACAGATGTGTGCCTTTCCAAATCATGTCCAATCCACTGAAGTTGTAGAAACATCTAAAGGATGATTAATGGAAACAGGATGGACCTGAGCTCAATTTCGAGTCTCATAGCAAAGGGCCTAATACTTATGTAAATTAAGGTATTTCCTTTATTTCTAAAAACCTGTTTTCGCTTTGTCATAATGGGGTATTGTGTGTAAATTGCTGAGAAAAAAACTGAATTTAATCCATTTTAGAATAAAGCTCTAACGTAACAAAGTGAGAAGTCAAGGTGTCTGAATACTTTCCGAAGGCACTGTACATAAGTGCACACATTTTGATTCTGGCTAGTGGTCTAGCAAACTAGCATAAAACACCCTAAATATCCCTCCATGTTGGATTTGATAGGTACAAGACAGTTAATAATATCCCATGTTCAAATGCAACAATCTATATCTTCCTGACGAATGTCTTACATTTTGGGTGCAGCAACCTACATTTATTATAACCTGATGTTCCAAATCCCATGTAGCCTAGCTTTGTAACTATAAAATAATTATGGATTGATTTATTAGCTCCCCAAATGTAAAATCGGTCCACATGCCACATCTGACCTCCAGACCGGCTGCCCACTGTTCCCCACATGTTGTTTAATTTGTGTGGGTGCCCCCCCCCCCCCCCACCCACACGGCTCTCAGGACACACCCACAGCTAAAAATAAAGAAACATATATTTGGACCACACTCCTGAAAGCAGATGCAAATTGTGAACACGCGTACTTACACACATCCAAGGACAATTTGGGCACCCACTGACTGTGTCTACTCAGACCCGTAGGACAATTTGGGCACCCACCCAGACTGTGTCTACTCAGACCCGTAGGACAATTTGGGCACCCACCCAGACTGTGTCTACTCAGACCCATAGGACAATTTGGGCACCCACCCAGACTGTGTCTACTCAGACACGTAGGACAATTTGGGCACCCACCCAGGCTGTGTCTACTCAGACCCGTAGGACAATTTGGGCACCCATCCAGGCTGTGTCTACTCAGACCCGTAGGACAATTTGGGCACCCACCCAGGCTGTGTCTACTCAGACCCGTAGGACAATTTGGGCACCCACCCAGGCTGTGTCTACTCAGACCCGTAGGACAATTTGGGCACCCACCCAGACTGTGTCTACTCAGACCCGTAGGACAATTTGGGCACCCATCCAGACTGTGTCTACTCAGACCCGTAGGACAATTTGGGCACCCATCCAGACTGTGTCTACTCAGACCCGTAGGACAATTTGGGCACCCACCCAGGCTGTGTCTACTCAGACCCGTAGGACAATTTGGGCACCCACCCAGGCTGTGTCTACTCAGACCCGTAGGACAATTTGGGCACCCACCCAGGCTGTGTCTACTCAGACCCATAGGACAATTTGGGCACCCACCCAGGCTGTGTCTACTCAGACCCGTAGGACAATTTGGGCACCCATCCAGACGGTCTGCTCAGACCCGTAGGACAATTTGCGTTCACTGCCACCTCGATTTCCCCACTCCAACCACCCAGTCACCATCCAGTGATTGCAGCAGGACTTGGGTGCGCTTTAGTTGGAGGGGGTTCCGCCACTCTGCGGAGTCTGCCAGCCATGGACTTCTAGGGAGACATTGTCAATTTGAAGACCACCACAGCAGCCAAAGCTCCATATGTGGTATGTGTGTTCTGGCCTGTATTGGGAATAGGCATGTGCTTTTTTTCATAGCGGTGTGGTTTTTAATACTGGTGAGTTTTGAGAGCCTATTACTGTACCAGTGATGGAAGAGGTAGGAACCCAAATAACAAGTAAACTATCTCCAAAAGTTAAGCCCACTGAATTACTCTGAAACCATCGTCTTTTAGCTATTTCAGTAGAAGCAGCACTTGCTAAATGGGTAGCTCTCTAGAAGTTTCTTCCATATGGTTTAGCTAGCAGGCCCAGCAACCGTACTAGCTAAGTCAATAACTTTCCACTAAATTAACTTATTGCTTTATGTTCTAATGCAGCACATTCAAGCTTTAAAAACCATGAATGTAAAAGTGCCGTGGGGCAGAAGTTCAGAGTGGTAGTCTAGGTAGTGATAGTAGTATTCTAGTTAGGCTCCTACTAACTGGATTGTTAGGGCTTTCCAGAGCAGTAGCACTGGACCACATGCCTTATTTCATCATCAGGAGGTAGCCTGTGTGTCTAATTATATTTACAAGGCACACCTTGGTTCTAGAAAAAAGGTTGGCAGCCATTTTTAAACTCTGAACTCTGATGTAGTGCCCTGAAATAGTGCACCACGCCTAGAATAGCCATGAAAATGACAGGTCAGTCAGTGGCATCAATCATATGTGACAATAGGCTGATCTGCCTAGAAAGTTAGTAAAATGTTGCCAACTGCCACTTAGTTGACTATCTATCTGTTGAGTTGGTCTCTAATAAATAGACCTAGAGTCTACGTCAATGAGTTCAATAAGTAGTAGACTAAACCTAATAAACCCAACAGGTTGGACTTCTCTTGGGTTCATAGCTGTTACAGAACAATTGTCCCTTGTTAGGAGGAGAATGCAGAGTGATGTAGAGACCAAGAGGGAATGCAAGCTGGAGAGATGGATAACACCACTTGTAAAGTATAAGTAACTAAAATCTAAACACTATGCGTCTGTGTCGTGTGGCTAAGACAGTCTGTCTTTGGACTCGGGGCATGCTGGCTTGTGCCCAACACAAATATTTACCTCAGCGCTTACCCCCGCAGGTGCTGTCCAGCCACCTAGGCTTTATTCAGCAGGGACATCCCTCTGAGTCATTCCCCTTAGCTATAGCGTTCAAAGGCCTTTCTCCTGTTTAGGCCGATACAGTAGGATACACTGTCTCTTATAATTAATCTAACCTGGTAGGCTTAAGAGAAACACCTGAAACTAGATCCCCCTACATACTGGTCTTCTGCACTGTTCAACCAATCCAGTAAATATGGAGGAGTTAAGATGGAGTGTCACCTTGTTAACGTCCAAAAGCTGAAGTCTCGTCCTCTTTTTCCATTTCCCCTGAAAAGCCGTGGTAATGGCATCTCCCATATCAACTGAACCATGACAGTTTGGAGTTGTTCTTGTATGTGGTGTAGTTGTATGGAAAATGCAGGGTCTTTCCCATGACAGTTTAACCTCTCTGGGATATTCGGGACGGTAGCGTCCCACCTCGCCAACAGCCAGTGAAATTGCAGGGCGCCAAATTCAAAACAACAGAAATCACATAATTAAAATTCCTCAAACATACAAGTATTTTACACCATTTTAAAGATAAACTTGTTGTAAATCCAGCCACAGTGTCCAATTTCAAAAAGGCTTTACGACGAAAGCACACTGAGCGATTGTTAGGTCAGCACCTAGTCACAGAAAAACACAGCCATTTTTCCAGCCAAAGAGAGGAGTCACAAAAAGCAGAAAGAGATAAAATTAATCACTAACCTTTGATCTTCATCAGATGACACTCATAGGACTTCATGTTACACAATACATGTATGTTTTCTTCGATAAAGTTCATATTTATATCCAAAAACCTCAGTTTACATTGGCGCGTTATGTTCAGTAGTTCCAAAACATCCGGTGATTTTGCAGAGAGCCACATCAATTTACAGAAATACTCGTCATAAACATTGCTAAAAGATACAAGTGTTATGCATGGAATTATAGATAAACTTATCCTTAATGCAACCGCTTTGGCAGATTTCAAAAAAACTTTACGGAAAAAGCACACCATGCAATAATCTAAGTACGGCGCTCAGCCACAAAAACAAGCCATACAGATACCCGTCATGTTGTGGAGTCAACAGAAGTCAGAAATAGCATTATAAATATTCACTTACCTTGGATCTTCATCAATGCACTCCCAGGAATTTTTGTTCCACAATAAATGTTTGTTTTGTTCGATAAAGTCCATTTATGTCCAAATACCTCCTTTTTGTTTGCGCGTTTAGTACACAAATCCAAACTCAGGAGGCGCGGGCAAGTCCAGGCGAAAGTTCAGACAAAGTCATATTACAGTTTATAGAAACATGTCAAACGAAGTATAGAATCAATCTTTAGGATGTTTTTATCATAAATCTTCAATAATGTTTCAACCGGAGAATTCCTTTGTCTGTAGAAATGCAATGGAACGCAGCTAACACTCACGGGAGCGCGTGAGACTGAGCTCATGGCACTCTGCCAGACCCCTGACTCAATCAGCTCTCATTCCCCTCTCCTTCACATTAGAAGCCTCAAACAAGGTTCTAAAGACTGTTGACATCTAGTGGAAGCCTTAGGAAGTGCAATATGACCCCATAGACACTGTATATTCGATAGGCAATGACTTGAAAAACTACAAACCTCAGATTTCCCACTTCCTGGTTGGATCTTTTCTCAGGTTTTTGCCTGCCATATGAGTTCTGTTATACTCACAGACATTATTCAAACAGTTTTAGAAACTTCAGAGTGTTTTCTATCCAAATCTACTAATTATATGCATATTCTAGCTTTTAGGCCTGAGTAGCAGGCAGTTTACTCTGGGCACCTTTTTATCCAAGCTACTCAATACTACTCCCCACCAGTCCCAAAGAAGTTAAGAGGCTATCAGAATATACCTATGATTTCTTTGTTGGGTCCAGTCTTGAAGCAGATGAAGCTCTATTATACTATTGCCTGTGTGGTCTTAGTGAGATGGCTGGATTAAGTAGTCCTATTGAATTTGACTGCTGCGTTAAAAGGTGTAACCTAATAGGAAGTGTAAGACCAAGAACAGGAAGTTAACTTCACACGGCTCCAACTGTCACCCAATGTGACCTGTATTACCCTCTTCCATTGTGTATCTCTAGTGCTGTGCTGCGTTGTCAATAGGAGTGACTACGTAGGCCCACTTTTTAAAGTGCCTCATTATTTCCTTCCTACCCACTAGTGTCTAGGTTGTTGTACAATTCTTTCAATGCTTAAAGATGTACTATGAAAAAATCACTCCTGGTTGCTAAAATTCTAATAGTTTGCCTAATTTCAGTTTGTGACAAAACGAGCAAATATAGTGTAGAGAATCATTGTACCATTAAAAACTGCTGTGAAATATATATTTTCCATAACCAAAAGTATTGTTTGCAGCTGGAGTGCAAAACCGAAAGCAAAAGACGCAAAAACAAAACTGAAGAACGGGAAGCATAGAGCACGTAGACCATATCTACCGCTTCTTAGACTAGCTTTTAGTGAGAAAGAAATGTAGATCTGTCAATGTGAATTTTGTCAGGTCTCTCAAAACGTTACATATTGCAGCTTTGAAACAACTTGCTCTTTGGGAACTATGAAGATTTAGGCTATTGAATGAATAAATGTCCTTTCTCTCTGCATCTCCACCATATGTACATTCCGTTCTCTTTTTGTGTGTTTTGTTTCAATCTGCCCAATGAATTTGTATTTCTCCTTGTCGTCTCCAGGGGAACGATGATGAGGCGGTGGTGGACCTGGGGAAGACAAGCTCCACCATTCACACCAACTTTGAGAAAGAGGAGCTAGAGAGTAAGTCTGATTTTAGTGTTTATATATACACACAAAGTATCACATGGGCCCGGATCCTATTCATGTTGACAGTATACACTGAGTACACACGGAGCAGTATCAAGGAGGCCCATGTGTAATGACATTGTTGTATGGCCATCGGACAGAGGGGATTCTACAAATGCATGTTCTCACTCACACACACGTGTTTTTACTCATGCGCTGTAATAAGGTGAAAAATCCAGAGTCACGTTTGTCTGTCTTGGTCTGGTAATTGAGGTATGCATGACTTCCACCCACATTCCACTGAGCTCTGACTGCAGGGGAAAAGCCCTGGCACAATTTCCAGACTTTATAGGATCCATGATGGAATTCTTAACAATTTATCTTACACACACACAAGCTGTAGCTGCATCCCCTCCCAAGAAACTGTGTTTGGGGAGACCAGGCTTTGTGAGGTGAGCTTGAACACTAATAACTCGTAACCCCTGGTTAATGAGATAGAGAACAGTGTAACTTGGAACCCTGGTTAATGAGGTAGAGAACAGTGTAACTTGGAACCCCTGGTTAATGAGGTAGAGAACAGTGTAACTTGGAACCCCTGGTTAATGAGGTAGAGAACAGTGTAACTTGGAACCCCTGGTTAATGAGGTAGAGAACAGTGTAACTTGGAACCCCTGGTTAATGAGGTAGAGAACAGTGTAGCTTGGAACCCTGGTTAATGAGGTAGAGAACAGTGTAGCTTGGAACCCCTGGTTAATGAGGTAGAGAACAGTGTAACTTGGAACCCCTGGTTAATGAGGTTGAGAACAGTGTAACTTGGAACCCAGGTTAATGAGGTAGATAACAGTGTAACTTGGAACCCCTGGTTAATGAGGTAGAGAACAGTGTAACTTGGAACCCCTGGTTAATGAGGTAGAGAACAGTGTAGCTTGGAACCCTGGTTAATGAGGTAGAGAACAGTGTAACTTGGAACCCCTGGTTAATGAGGTAGAGAACAGTGTAACTTGGAACCCCTGGTTAATGAGGTAGAGAACAGTGTAACTTGGAACCCAGGTTAATGAGGTAGAGAACAGTGTAACTTGGAACCCCTGGTTAATGAGGTAGAGAACAGTGTAACTTGGAACCCAGGTTAATGAGGTAGAGAACAGTGTAACTTGGAACCCCTGGTTAATGAGGTAGAGAACAGTGTAACTTGGAACCCCTGGTTAATGAGGTAGAGAACAGTGTAGCTTGGAACCCTGGTTAATGAGGTAGAGAACAGTGTAACTTGGAACCCCTGGTTAATGAGGTTGAGAACAGTGTAACTTGGAACCCCTGGTTAATGACGTAGAGAACAGTGTAACTTGGAACCCTGGTTAATGAGGTAGAGAAGAGTGTAACTTGGAACCCCTGGTTAATGAGGTAGAGAAGAGTGTTGAGAGTGTAACGTTAGCTGCTCCCACCCCCACCCCACCCTGGTTCCAGCTCTAACAGCATTACTGAGGATTAGCCTGCAGCTCTGGCCTCCACTAATTTAATATAGCCTTCTCTTTCACTCCCCGTTCATTCTTTCTCACACTCACTCACTCATTCTCTCTAGAACACTATAACTCTTTCACTCATTCACATAATCACACGGTTGGTACAGGCAGACCCAACCTCCATGTTCCCCTTCCGCTACTCTGTCCCTCCTCTCTCCTAACCTCCATACTTCTCTAAAGTAATATTTACTTGTGTTTTGTTATACATCATAATCAATGTTCCCCCTAAGCTGTGTGTGGGTGCTCCACTCCCCAGGACTGCCTTGCAGAAGAAATACCAGCCCGCCCAGAGACTCACGAGGTTGAACTTCACTCTGCTAGTTTCCCTGTTAGTTTACATTTACATTTAAGTCATTTAGCAGACGCTCTTATCCAGAGCGACTTACAAATTGGTGCATTCACCTTAGTTTACAGCAACGTTTCCCTCTACTGTAGGAATTGGGACCAAATCGACATTTTTAAATGCAACATAATGAAATGAACCTAACTATGCAAGACCGTCTGAGATTGTTTTAGGCAGATCGCATCAGAGGAGGATTCTATTGCATTGACCTGCACGAGTGGTCGTGAGCAGATGCGCTTGTTTTGCGACTCTTGTTAATTTGTTCATGTCCTTTGCTAATTAGTGCATTATTAGCCCAGTTATAGCAATTTCTGGTCAGCAATGGGTAGTGATAAGTGATTGCTTCCTACAAGAGCACAAAACATATACATTTCTAGCCATATTTGAAAAGCCAGTCAGGTAAAGAGCTTTTTAATATCTTAAAGGGGCAGTGATGTATTTTGAGAAGGGCTTGAATAAGCTACGTAGTCAATAGGCAGATGGTAGCATACATTTTTGTCTGACTCTGATAATGGTATGCAAATAATGATTTTTGATTTGTAAAGGGGTTTCCTCATCAAAAAGCACAATAAAACATTTTCAGTCACCTCCTTGTCTGAAGGACAAGTTGCTAAACAGGTTAATTTCCAGCGTTGCACAAGTCTCATGGAATGTAGGCTGACGTTGAACACCACACAGTGGCTGCTACTGTAGGCTGTATCATAGACACCACACAGTGGCTGCTACTGTAGGCTGCATCGTAGACACCACACAGTGGCTGCTACTGTATCGTAGACACCACACAGTGGCTGCTACTGCATCGTAGACACCACACAGTGGCTGCTACTGTATCGTAGACACCACACAGTGGCTGCTACTGTATCGTAGACACCACACAGTGGCTGCTACTGTATCGTAGAACACCACACAGTGGCTGCTACTGTATCGTAGAACACCACACAGTGGCTGCTACTGTATCGTAGAACACCACACAGTGGCTGCTACTGTATCGTAGAACACCACACAGTGGCTGCTGCTGTAGGCTGCATCGTAGACGCCACACAGTGGCTGCTACTGTATCGTAGACACCACACAGTGGCTGCTACTGTAGGCTGTATCGTAGAACACCACACAGTGGCTGCTACTGTATCGTAGAACACCACACAGTGGCTGCTACTGTATCGTAGACACCACACAGTGGCTGCTACTGTAGGCTGTATCGTAGAACACCACACAGTGGCTGCTACTGTATCGTAGACACCACACAGTGGCTGCTACTATATCGTAGAACACCACACAGTGGCTGCTGCTGTAGGCTGTATCGTAGAACACCACACAGTGGCTGCTACTGTATCGTAGACACCACACAGTGGCTGCTACTGTATTGTAGACGCCACACAGTGGCTGCTACTGCATCGTAGACACCACACAGTGGCTGCTACTGTAGGCTGTATCGTAGAACACCACACAGTGGCTGCTACTGTAGGCTGTATCATAGATGCCACACAGTGGCTGCTACTGTAGGCTGTATCATAGACACCACACAGTGGCTGCTACTGTATCGTAGACACCACACAGTGGCTGCTACTGTAGGCTGTATCATAGACACCACACAGTGGCTGCTACTGTATCGTAGACACCACACAGTGGCTGTATCGTAGAACACCACACAGTGGCTGCTACTGTAGGCTGTATCATAGACACCACACGTGGCTGCTACTGTAGGCTGTATCATAGAACACCACACGGTGGCTGTATCGTAAAACACCTCGCGGTGGCTGTATCGTAAAACACCACGCGGTGGCTGTATCGTAAAACACCACGCGGTGGCTGTATCGTAAAACACCACGCGGTGGCCGTATCGTAAAACACCACGCGGTGGCCGTATCGTAAAACACCACGCGGTGGCCGTATCGTAAAACACCACGCGGTGGCCGTATCGTAAAACACCACGCGGTGGCCGTATCGTAAAACACCACGCGGTGGCCGTATCGTAAAACACCACGCGGTGGCCGTATCGTAAAACACCACGCGGTGGCCGTATCGTAAAACACCACGCGGTGGCCGTATCGTAAAACACCACGCGGTGGCCGTATCGTAAAACACCACGCGGTGGCCGTATCGTAAAACACCACGCGGTGGCCGTATCGTAAAACACCACGCGGTGGCTGCTACTGTAGGCTGTATCATGGAACATCTATTTCAAAAGCTAAAAAAAGCTTCTATGTAAAAATGTTATGGGATGCATTTTCCCCATAATGCTAGGGCACTGTGACGATGGTCCTATGTACTCTGTCACAAATCTAAAACCTTTGATAAAGCACCAGACATGGTTTATGAGAAGGACATTTATTTATTGATGATAATGTGGGGCAGCGATATTCTTTTTGTTGGTCGATCATCCATGAACGAGAAGTAACAAGCGTTTTGAGTTTGGTGCACCGGGAATTGGTTTTTGTTGTGTCTCCTGATGTTTAATATAGGCTCTTTCTGGTCATACATTTGGTGATACCAAGTTCTAGATACAATGTGATATTGTTTACTAATTAAAACGTGAAGGTAGATGGTCAGAAATGTGTATGATTACTGTATGTCCTGGTTTTGAAGAGGGTTCTGTTCATAGTTAATGAATGGTACGGGTGGCGCGGTAGGAGCTTAAACCCGGGGACGTACGTTTTTATATCCCAGATAGTATTTATGTTATGAAGCGGTGTTTCCCAGCCCTGGTTCTCCAGTACCCCCAACAGTAAACTTTGTAACCCTGGACAAACGCCTCTTTCAGCTCATTGAGGGCGTGATGATTTAGTTGATTCAGGTGTGCTTGTCCGGGGTTACAATAAGAGTGTACTGTTGGGGGTACTGGAGGACCGGGGTTGGCAAACACTGCTCTAAAGCATGGGTTTAGCATAGTTACTGAGGTGTGCTGGTCTATGTATGGTACTGTATTTAATGTGCTTTGAATGTCAATTGACCAGATATATGTAAGGGTTTCCCGTTTTAGTTGCATCATGGGTATTACTATTGTGATACAGGCTTTATCACAACTGGCTGTGATTGGGAGTCCCATAGGGTGGTGCACAATTGGCCCAGCATCGTCCGGGTTTGGCCGGGGCAGGCCGTCATTGTAAATAAGAATTTGTTCTTAAATGACTTGCCTAGTTAAATAAAGGTTACACATAAGAAGCCTGTCCTCTCATTGTGGGACAGGACAGGGAACAGGTCAGCATGCTGCTGGGGTTTGTTTGAAGAGCTCTATTTGATCCAGTTGATTGTTTTATAAATACTTGTACATTTCATCGGCTGTTATTATCTTCACTTGCAAATAAAAAGTGTCACTCTGGGCAAGAAATAATGACCTGCCTTGTTGCCTTCTCACTGTAAAATCCTACCGCCAGGTCTCACAGCCACTCTGGTAGGACTACATTATGATCGAATGGCCACGGTAGCCTAATTGGCCATGGTTAAAACTAACTTAAAGCGGGTACAGCCTCAGTGTTCACGTTCACGTTTGTGCTCAGCATAACTTAAATTTGCTCAGTGACGGAAATAATTTGAGGCAGGGAACATTGATCATGAGCCTGCCTAAGAGCCTAGTCTCACAAGTCAGACGATTGTTTCTGAAATGTGAAAGACTGGAAATAGTGAGGTTTGGTCCCTAACTACTGGTTGTCTATAGTGGGAGGTAACAGGTGTTGACGTCAAACTGTATTGGTCACGTGCTACGTAGACCAGGTTTAGACTAACAGTGAAATGTTTAATTACAGGCCCTTCCTAACCACACAGAGAGAAAATAATCATAGAAAAGTAAAATACGTAATAATAAATCCACAATGAGTAACGATAACTTGTCTATATTCAAGGGGCCCCAGTTGTGAGTAGATATGCACGGGTACGGGGTAGGCCTACATAGTAATTGATGTGCACTGTGTCTCAGTGGAGACCTTGGCAGCCTGCAGGAGACCTGACCCCAGCCAACGGCAGTGTTATGGAGACAATTGTTTATCTACTGGCTGTGTGCGTGTGTGGCCCAGGGACTCCTCCTACTGCGCAGAACATTACAGCTGACAACCCAGAGGTGCTAATGGAAACCACAGAGGACAACCTCTGACCTGAATGTTATTTATTCCTAGGAACGCCCAGAGATACAATAAAGATGTTAGCTGGAAGCCTGGAACAATAAGGATTTTAGTTATATTTTTAGGGTTGTTGTGTGTCTCTGTCATCCATGTAAATGGAAGGAACTAAGTACTTTTAGACAGGAAACCCTGCAGGGGTATCAGCTGAGTGTCACAGACCTTTTTCAGCTGATCCAGACACCAGAGAGGAACTGGGGGGATTAGGTAGTGTTTCTCTCCAGACACCAGAGAGGAACTGGGGGGATTAGGTAGTGTTTCTCTCCAGACACCAGAGAGGAACTGGGGGGATTAGGTAGTGTTTCTCTCCAGACACCAGAGAGGAACTGGGGGGATTAGGTAGTGTTTCTCTCCAGACACCAGAGAGGAACTGGGGGGGATTAGGTAGTGTTTCTCTCCAGACACCAGAGAGGAACTGGGGGGGATTAGGTAGTGTTTCTCTCCAGACACCAGAGAGGAACTGGGGGGGATTAGGTAGTGTTTCTCTCCAGACACCAGAGAGGAACTGGGGGGGATTAGGTAGTGTTTCTCTCCAGACACCAGAGAGGAACTGGGGGGGATTAGGTAGTGTTTCTCTCCAGACACCAGAGAGGAACTGGGGGGATTAGGTAGTGTTTCTCTCCAGACACCAGAGAGGAACTGGGGGGATTAGGTAGTGTTTCTCTCCAGACACCAGAGAGGAACTGGGGGGGATTAGGTAGTGTTTCTCTCCAGACACCAGAGAGGAACTGGGGGGGATTAGGTAGTGTTTCTCTCCAGACACCAGAGAGGAACTGGGGGGATTAGGTAGTGTTTCTCTCCAGACACCAGAGAAACTGGGGGGATTAGGTAGTGTTTCTCTCCAGACACCAGAGAGGAACTGGGGGGGATTAGGTAGTGTTTCTCTCCAGACACCAGAGAGAAACTGGGGGGATTAGGTCGTGTTTCTCTCCAGACACCAGAGAGAAACTGGGGGGATTAGGTAGTGTTTCTCTCCAGACACCAGAGAGGAACTGGGGGGGATTAGGTAGTGTTTCTCTCCAGACACCAGAGAGGAACTGGGGGGGATTAGGTAGTGTTTCTCTCCAGACACCAGAGAGGAACTGGGGGGATTAGGTAGTGTTTCTCTCCAGACACCAGAGAGGAACTGGGGGGATTAGGTAGTGTTTCTCTCTATGCTATGCTTCCCATGCTAGGCTCACAGCTCACCTTGCGTGGCACCCACAGCATGGGACACTTCATTTAGGGAGGTCACAACTTAAGTCTTCAGAGATTTATTACTGCTAAAAACTCCCCATGGCTCATAATAGGGAAAGCATTTGAAGACACAGGCCCCCACTCACAAATACTATGTTTTTAGTGTGATTTTTCTTTTATTTATATATATATATATTTATTTTTTTCCCCCATAGTTTAGTGGGCTATGACATATTACATGTGACAGGGGTGTGATGAAGACCCACCATGCTGTAGTCCTCACCTCCCTCCTGGTCCATTTATCTGCTCTGTCCAGACTGACGTCAGTAGTATGCCATCCAGAACGGTTTAACAGTCCCAGCTCTCAAAAGATAAAGTGTGTTTATAAGCACAAAGGGCAGGCTACATGTCCTTCTCCTTTTTTAGCCTTCTCTCCTTTCCCCATGTCCTGACAACGAGTAGAGAGCAGCGGATCTTAGGCAGTGACGTCCTTTCTATCCATTCTTAGCTGCTGGCAGAATGGCACGTAACTCGTCCATTCATTTAACACTTCAGGTATGGCCACTTGACACGCCAGAAATTGAGAGGAGGGTAAGAGGGAAGGTTTACCATTGTGTGTGACGTACGTAAACAACAGACAGGAAGGCGTGTGTGTGGGGGGGGGCAGCGGCAGCACAGTCTGTGATGGTAACGCAAGGGTGGCTGCAGTGTATGAAAACAACTGCATTTGTCTCTTGCCATTTTGGGCCTGTAAAGAAAGGGGATCTAAAGATTGTAGAATGCTGAATTCAGTGTATATACCCAGCCCAACTGCAGATAAGACTATTATACATGGTAGACCGTGATTGACCATGCCTCTCTCTACCCTGTTCCCAGGTCACAGAGCGGTCTATGTGGGTGTCCATGTTCCTCTGGGCAGAGAGACCAAACGAAGGCACCACCGCCACCGCGGCCACAGACACCACCGCAAGAGGAGAGACCGCTCGGACCGTGAAGATGGACGAGAGTCTCCTTCCTATGGTAGCTAAGACCAGTTCACTCTCCAACCTCAACGTCTGCTTCATTCACTGTCCTCAGATCAGCTCTATTGCCATATCTCCATTCTCCAGCCGTGTTTCCTATACCAAGCCTTTTACTGTCCTTATTCCACTAATATTCCCCTTGGTTGTACTACATTACCCATCTTTCACCTGTACCCCCTGTGTTTCAGACACCCCGTCCCAGCGGGTCCATTTCATCCTGGGGACAGAGGATGATGATGAAGAGCACATGCCCCACGACCTGTTCACTGAGCTGGACGAGCTGTTCTTCCGGGACGGACACGTCTACGAGTGGAGGGAGACAGCCAGGCACGACGCACACCCTTCCTCACTACTCCTAGTGGATGTTTCCTCATCCAACCACATCAACAGCTCCTTTAATCTGATGTGTGTGTGTGTGTAGGTGGTTAAAGTTTGAGGAAGACGTGGAGGATGGAGGGGAGCGTTGGAGTAAGCCCTATGTAGCCACGCTGTCTCTACACAGCCTCTTCGAGCTCCGCAGCTGCATCCTCAACGGCACTGTCATGTTGGACATGAGAGCTAACACTATTGAGGAGATCGCAGGTGAGTGTGTATGTATGTTTCTGCAGACATTATACTGTGTGTGTCTGAAAGTTGAATAAAGCATGTAACTGTTGAATAAAGCATGCGGTCTACCCTGTACCCCCCATAGACATGGTGATAGACAGCATGGTGGCGTCAGCTCAGCTGGAGGAGGGGTTGAGGCAGAAGGTGAGGGAGGCCATGTTGAAGAGACACCACCACCAGAACGAGAAGAAGCTCAGCAACCGCATCCCTCTGGTGCGCTCCTTCGCTGACATCGGCAAGAAACAATCTGACCCACACCTGCTTGAGAGAAACGGTGAGGGCCCTCGCTGCACCTCTGCTTTTTCCTCTTCTGCTCTTTATCTCCTCGTTTCAGCTCTTCTATAAAATAATGGTTTATTTACACCCTTTTTTACTGCAGTTTACCCGTGTTTTGACAGATTGAATGTACAGTGGGGCAAAAAAAGTATTTAGTCAGCCACCAATTGTGCAAGGCCTGTAATTTTCATCATAAGGTACACTTCAACTATGATAGACAAAATGAGGGGGAAAAATCCAGAAAATCACATTGTAGGATTTTTAATGAATTTATTTGCAAATTATGCTGGAAAATAAACTTTTGTTATTGACCAAATACTTATCTCAATACTTTGTTATATACCCTTTGTTGGCAATGACAGAGGTCAAATGTTTTCTGTAAGTCTTCACAAGGTTTTCACACACTGTTGCTGGTATTTTGGCCCATTCCTCCACCCAGATCTCCTCTAGAGCAGTGATGTTTTGGGGCTGTTTCTGGGCAACACGGACTTTCGACTCCCTCCAAAGATTTTCTATGGGGTTGAGATCTGGAGACTGGCTAGGCCACTCCAGGACCTTGAAATGCTTCTTACGAAGCCACTCCTTCATTGCCCGGGCGGTGTGTTTGGGATCATTGTCATGCTGAAAGACCCAGCCACGTTTCATCTTCAATGCCCTTGCTGATGGAAGGAGGTTTTCACTCAATCTCACGATACATGGCCCCATTCATTCTTTCCTTTACACGGATCAGTCGTCCTGGTCCCTTTGCAGAAAAACAGCCCCAAAGCATGATGTTTCCACCCCCTATGGTGTTCTTTGGATGCAACTCAGCATTCTTTGTCCTCCAAACACGACGAGTTCAGTTTTTACCAAAATGTTCTATTTTGGTTTCGTCTGACCATATGACATTCTCCCAATCTTCTTCTGGATCATCCAAATGCTCTCTAGGAAACTTCAGACGGGCCTGGACATGTACTGGCTTAAGCAGGGGGACGTGTCTGGCACTGCAGGATTTGAGTTCCTGGCGGCGTAGTGTGTTACTGATGGTAGGCTTTGTTACTTTGGTCCCAGCTCTCTGCAGGTCATTCACTAGGTCCCCCCGTGTGGTTCTGGGATTTTTGCTCACCGTTCTTGTGATCATTTTGACCCCACGGGGTGAGATCTTGCGTGGAGCCCCAGATCGAGGGAGATTATCAGTGGTCTTGTATGTCTTCCATTTCCTAGTAATTGCTCCCACAGTTGATTTCTTCAAACCAAGCTGCTTACCTATTGCAGATTCAGTCTTCCCAGCCTGGTGCAGGTCTACAATTTTGTTTCTGGTGTCCTTTGACAGCTCTTTGGTCTTGGCCATAGTGGAGTTTGGAGTGTGACTCTGAGGTTGTGGACAGGTGTCTTTTATACTGATAACAAGTTCAAACAGGTGCCATTAATACAGGTAACGAGTGGAGGACAGAGGAGCCTCTTAAAGAAGAAGTTACAGGTCTGTGAGAGCCAGAAATCTTGCTTGTTTGTAGGTGACCAAATACTTACTTTCCACCATAATTTGCAAATAAATTCATTAAAAATCCTACAATGTGATTTTCTGGATTTTTTTTTCTAATTTTGTCTGTCATAGTTGAAGTGTACATATGATGAAAATTACAGGCCTCTCATCTTTTTAAGTGGGAGAACTTGCACATTTGGTGGCTGACTAAATACTTTTTTGCCCCACTGTATGTACTATTCACATGTTCTTTTATGAAGTGGGTTGGGTCTTTAAAGAGGTGTCATTTGGCTGAGGTAACTGAGTGACAAGACGATGGGCAAGATCTGATTGGTGCATGGGCCTTTTACTGGCATGTGATTTTCCCATCATGACTGTTCTTGAACACTGCAGTGATAAGTCTGAGTTTGTTTTGTGTGCTAGATTGTGTTTTCTCCTGGAAAGATGGTTTTGTGAATAGGTTTTTGTGTTTAACTGTTGTAATAGGCTAATATTTAATAACTTAAAACCAAAGTAAATCTGTGCACATGCCATCATGTAGCAATTAAATCACAGTTGAAGATTATTGGTCAGCATCCCTCTTGCTTGTGATTGGTCCGTTTGAGTGACCTATAGTATATCCTTATTAAAGTGTGATATAACCTTATTTATTTATTGCGTTTTTGTAACATTGTTGCAAAAGGTTGCTAAACAGTGTTTTGGTGTGTGTTCTGAACATGTTCGCTGCTGTTTGTGGGCAGTTGGCATAATGACAGATGTTAATTGATCTTGACTTAATCTCTCCTGGTTTACTGTGGCTCCATGTATGTTGTGCAAATGTTCCATGTGACATTTTGGGATGTACTGAATATGCCCCTGCTCTTTGTCTTTGACTTCCACTAACAAGACACTTCCAAGGCCTGGGCTTTGTAGCATGAAGAGCATCGTTCCCAACACACATTTAGGATTTCTACCCTTCTTGATTTATTTTTCCTCTCCCTCTTTCCTTTTTCCATCCTGTCTTCTCTCCTTTCCCAGCTACCCTTGCCCCCTCTATAGGAAGTCTATCCACCTCCGCCCCTCCCTCCTCAAGGGAGTCCAGGGGGTCTCAGTTCCTCAGCCGCTTCCTGCTCAGTGCCAGCACCCCCTCCTCCCCCCTTAGCACCCCCCAGAACACCCCTCCCCTAGCCAGATGCAGATCCTCCACCCCTCCCTGCCTGTCCTCCACCCCTCTGACTGAACCAGACCTAGACTCAGAGATTGGGGTGGCAGCTGGTGAGGGTAGGAGCTGGAGTATCCCCAGTGTGGTGGTCCATGCTCCAGATGTGGAGGAACTGAAGCTCCGGTCCTGTCTAGTCAAGGACCACAAGGAGGAGTCTGAGGGTGCAGACCCTGCCCCCACCTCCAGCAGGTTAAATATTATGCAAAAAGCTTGAAACCCTCCCTCCATGCCTTCTTCACCTTACATAATCTGACCCCTCTCGGTCCTTAACATTGTATGTGTCTGTCTGTGTGCGTGATGACTTGTGAAGCACTTAACTTATTATGGCTGGGGGCAGTATTGAGTAGCTTGGATGAATAAGGTGCCCAGAGTAAACTGCCTGCTACTCAGTCCCAGTTGCTAATATATGCATATTATTAGTATATTTGGATAGAAAACACTCTGAAGTTTCTAAAACTGTTTGAATGATGTCTGTGAGTATAACGGAACTCGTATGGCAGGCAAAAACCTGAGAAAAAATCCAACCAGGAAGTGGGAAATCTGAGGTTGGTCGTTTTTCAACACATTCCCTATTGAAGATACAGTGGGATATTGGTCATGTTGCACTTCCTAAGGCTTCCACTAGATGTCAACAGTCTTTAGAACCTTGTTTGATGCTTCTACTGTGAAGGGGGGCCGAATGAGAGGGGATTGAGTAAGGTCTGCCATGAGCTGACCATGCGCGTTACCTCGAGGCTTACTATAAAAACAGGTGACCGCACGCCTCATTTGGCAATGGTCTTGGTAAGTGGAGTGTGCCAAATATATATTTTGCATGACGCTTCCTTGACTAGACTACTGACGTTACACAAAATTCTAAAGGCAGGAAGGCACATTTCCGCATATGACCAAATTCAACGTTTTTGCTTACCGTTTCATGCATCTTTTACGAAGAAAAAAACCCATGTAGGCTATGAGGATTATGCATTTATTTGTAGCTACATCCATCGTTACAAGAAATAGATGACAATGGCTCATAGTTCAATGGTTGTGAGTTCTAATCCCACGTGGGGCAGAGATGTGTACAGTTGAAGTCGGAAGTTTACATACACTTAGGTTGGAGTCATTAAAACTCGTTTTTCAACCACTCCACACATTTCTTATTAATAAACTATAGTTTTGGCAAGTCGGTTAGGACATCTACTTTGTGCATGACGCAAGTAATTTTTTACACAGATTATTTCACTTATAATTCACTGTACCACAATTCCAGTGGGTCAGAAGTTTACATACACGAAGTTGACTGTGCCTTTAAACAGCTTGGAAAATTCCAGAAAATTATGTCATGGCTTTAGAAGCTTCTGATAGGCTAATTGACATACTTTTAGTCAATTGGAGGTGTACCTGTGGATGTATTTCAAGTCCTACCTTCAAACTCAGTGCCTCTTTGCTTGACATCATGGGAAAATCAAAAGAAATCAGCCAAGGCCTCAGAAAAAAATGTGTAGACCTCCAAGTCTGGTTCATCCTTGAGAGCAATTTCCAAATGCCTGAAGGTACCACGTTCATCTGTACAAACAATAGTACGCAAGTATAAACACCATGGGACCACGCAGCCATCATACTGCTCAGGAAGGAGACGCGTTCTGTCTCCTGGAGATTAACGTACTTTGGTACGAAAAGTGAAAATCAATCCCAGAACAACAGCAAAGGACCTTGTGAAGATGCTGGAGGAAACGGGTACAAAATTATGTATATCCACAGTAAAACGAGTCCTATATCGACATAACCTGAAAGGCAGCAAGGAAGAAGCCATTGCTCCAAAACCGCCATAAAAAAGCCAGACTCCGGTTTGCAACAGCACATGGGGACAAAGATTGTACTTTTTGGAGAAATGTCCTCTGGTCTGAAGAAACAAAAATAGAACTGTTTGGCAATAATGACCATCGTTATGTTTGGAGGAAAAAGGGGGAGGCTTGCAAGCCGAAGGACACCATCCCAACCGTGAAGCACAGGGGTGGCAGCATCATGTTGTGGGGGTGCTTTGCTGCAGGAAGGACTAGTGCACTTCACAAAATAGTTGGCATATTGAGGAAGGAAAAGTATGTGGATATATTGAAGCAACATCAAGACATCAGTCAGGAAGTTAAAGCTTGGTTGCAAATGGGTCTTCCAAATGGACAATGACCCCAAGCTTTCTTCCAAAGTTGTGGCAAAAGGGCTTAAGGACAACAAAACAACAAAGTCAAGGTATTGGAGTGGCCATCACAAAGCCCTGACCTCAATCCTATAGGAAATGTGTGGACAGAACTGAAAGGCCTGTGCGAGCAAGTAGGCCTACAAACCTGACTCAGTTACAGCAGCTCTGTCAGGAGGAATAGGCCAAAATTTACCCAACTTATTGTGGGAAGCTTGTGGAAGGATACCCAAAACGTTTGACCCAAGTTAAACAATTTTAAAGGTAATGCGACTAAATACTAATTGAGTTTAAATTAAACTTCTGACCCACTGGGAAAGTGATGAAAGAAATAAAAGCTGAAATAAATCCGTCTCTCTACTATTATTCTGACATTTCACATTCTTAAAATAAAATGGTGTTCCATAACTGACCTAAGACAGGGAATTTGTAATATGATTAAATGTCAGGATTTGTGAAACTGAGTTTAAATGTATTTGGCTAAGATGTATGTAAAATTCTGACTTCAACTGTATATAGATGGATGGATAGATAACATTTTTATTTACAATATTCATCCTGTGCCCACGCACTTCTAATTCTGAAAAGTGAACGCATGCCTGTGAGAGGGGTGACCCTGGTAGTAGTTGTAGGTTTTTATACAGTACCCAAGACTATTAATTTGAGTTAATTTGACCAAGAGCTACTGCATGAATACTGCAATGTGGATTGGATTGAATTGAGCTCCTAATCTTCATTATCTAGGTGATGACTCGCTTTTTCCCCCAACACAATACCGCAATAAATGTTAGTCCACATTTCAATGTATTATTATTATTTTTTGCACCACATTGGGGATTTTAATTTACACCGCCAGTGGCAGTAGATGTCAGGAACTTACCACCTTTCCACTGAGAGCTGACTGTCCAGAACCATATTTGCTCGAGATTCACATCATTTTATTATCAGCACGTGCCAGTGGACTTCTGGTGAGAATGCCTTAGTCTTGGGATCAGGTACTACTACGTTTACCCACCCACAAAAATGAATATTTATGAGCAATTTCCCCACTACCCACAACTTCTCACCTGAAAATGTGAACGGTTTGGGCAAAAGCTGAATTTTGAGTTGTTACCCTTTTACAAAGTTTGGTAACTGTTTACATTAAGTTGGCCCTGTTATTGTAATCAGGCACTATTACCCCCATTTAACACTGGCTAATAAATTATATCAGGGTTTAATGTGAGGTGTGCTCAGGATTCACACCCATATGCACACAGACGCTGCACAGTATTACACAGAGTTCCATAAGTCCTAGTTTCAATTGGCAAGGTTCATAGACCGTAAGATGAGAGGTCAAAATACGTTTTTACAGCAAGAGGCTGAGGCCATGACGTGTGTGTCTGTGTAAATACCAATACGTGAGTGTGTTCTGTTTTCCCCAGCTTTAAATGTGCTGTCTAACTGGACCATGTGGTGTCTCTTGGCTGACTGGTTCAGTAAGAAGCAGGGGATTGATGCAGACAGGCAGGGCCCCATTGGAGCACATTCCACCGCTAATCTCCCTCTGAAACCTTTCTGTCCAACTCCAGCCTCTGTAGGGTTGGTCCTGTAAACACAGAGGATGTCTTTGGGTGTCTACCTAATTGACCCCCCCCCCCCCCCCCCCAAACACTGTTTAGTTATATGACTTTGTTGTGATACGTGGAGTTTCTCACCCAGCATGTACAGAGCAGCTGCATGTCTGAACAAACTCTCAAACTCACGGAGTCACACATACATAGTCCCCGCTCTCCTTCTCAGACACATATAATTGTGTACGTCTACAAATTGTACCAATTCCCAATTCATATCGGCCATACACACAGTTCATTTTTACTGTTCAATTGACCACTGGTTTCTTCTTCCTCCCCTTGGGCAGGCCTCCTGGCATCCCCCCAGTCAGCTCCTGGGAACCTGGAGAACAGTAAACCGAGTGAGAGCCGCATCAACGGAGGAAGCAGAGAGAACAGCACTGTGGATTTCAGCAAGGTAACGTCTCTCCTCCCACTGCCGAGCAGTGTGTAGACCCACGTTCACGAGGGCAGACAAGTAGAGCTCTGCTACCCGACCCGGACCCGACATTATACATTGGGTTAGGCCCGAGTAGGGCCTTTTTTTAATCATTAACTAGGGTACAGGCAGGGCTCGTGTATCACTAAATTGATCACAAACATTTTGAAGCTGAGCCATTCGCTCATGCTCTGCTGTGCAATAGTCATATCTGACAACGATCATAACATGGTGTCAGAAGTGCTTCAACCTCGTCAAATATAAGACAGGAGAGATTATTTCACAGAAAATATTGTTCCTTGAGTTTTGTTAGTGACAAAGTAGCTAACTGCTCTTTCATGTCTCGTCATTGAGCAGAGCAGCCCTAGCAGAGCCGTTGCTATGGATACTCACTCAGAGCCGCCATGAGCAGAGTGCATGCAGAGCGAGCTGCGCGCAGGGTGAGACTGACAGAGCAGCTAATGAATTTACTAATGGAGGAAGTTACTTTTGATTTCGGTCAGGGACGGAGCTTTAATTTGGTTGAAGCAATCGGGCCTGGGTAGGACCTGAACGTCACAGCATCGGTGGGGCTCGAGCTTAAAATTCATGCCCATGCAGGGCTCTACAGAGAAGTCAATATGGCAGCCGCTGGCTTCAATGCCTCTGATTGGCCAATACATAGCATCAGAAATCCATGGTTTATACAGTGTATTCAATAAGATTTCAGATCCCTTGACTTTTTCCACATTTTGTTATGTTACAACCCTATTCTACAATTATTTTATTTTTTTATCCCTCAATCTACACACAATACCCCATAATGACAAAGCAAAAACAGGTTTTTAGAAATAAAATAACTGAAATCACATTTTACATAAGTATTCAGACCCTTTACTCAGTACTTTGTTGAAGCACTTTTGGTATTGATTACAGCCTCAAGTCTTCTCAAGCTGAGAAGATTTTCTCAAGCTCTATTTTCAGGTCTCTCCAGAGATGTTTGATTTGGGTTCAAATCAGAGCTCTGGGTGGGCCACTCAAGGACATTCAGAGACTTGTCCCAAAGCCACTCCTACATTGTCTTGGCTGTGTGCTTAGGGTCGTTGTCCTCTTGGAAGGTGAACCGTTACCCCAGTTCGAGGTCCCGAGCGCTTTGGAGCAGGTTTTCATCAAAGATTTCTTTCCTTCGATCCCGACTAGTCTCCCAGTCCCTGCCTTTGAAAAACATCCCCATAGCATGATGCTGCCACCACCATGCTTCACCGTAGGGGATGGTACCAGGTTTCTTCCAGACATAACACTTGGCATTCAGGTCAAAGAGTTCAATCTTGATTTCATCAGACCAGAGAATCTTGTTTCTCTTTGTTTGAGAGTCCTTTAGTTGTCTTTTGGCAAACTCCAAGCGGACTGTCATGCCTTTTACTGAGGAGTGGTTTCTGTCTGGCCACTCTACGATAAAGGCCTGATTGGTGGAGTGCTGCAGACATGGGAGAACCTTCCAGAAGGAAAACCATCTCCACAGACGAACTCTGGAGCTCTGTCAGAGTGACCATCGGGTTCTTGGTCACCTCCCTGACCAAGGACCCCCCCCCCCCCCCGATTGCTCAGTTTTGGCCGGGCGGCCAGCTCTAGGAAGAGTCTTGGTTCCAAACTCCTTCTATTTAAGAATTATGGAGGCCACTGTGTTCTTGTGGACCTTCAATGCTGCAGAAATTATTTGGTACCCTTCTCCAGATCTGTGTCTCAACACAATCCTGTCTCGGAGCTTTACAGACAATTCCTTCGACCCCATTGCTTTGTTTTTGCTCTGACATGCACTGCCAACTGTGGGACCTTATATAGATAGGTGTGTGCCTTTCCAAATCATGTCCAATCAATTGAATTTACCACAGGTGGACTCCAGTCAAGTTGTAGAAACATTTCAAAGATGAATTTCTAAAAACCTGTTTTCGCTTGGTCATTATGGGGAATTGTGTGTAGATTGAGGTAAATAATGAATTGAACGTGACAAGTGGAAAAAGTCAAGGGGTCAAATATACAATGCATTCGGAAAGTATTCAATCTCATTTGAAATAATACATGGTGGCGCTGGATATTGAACAAAGGGACTGGTTTCCGCTCCTTGGGGGACTGATGGGTATGAGAACAGTGTATTATGAGGATGATGTTATAATAAAAGTGGTGACATCATGGATCCAGATTGGACCCTAGCTGAGTGAGCTGAGTTTATGGTGTGATCTGAATTAAGTTGTGCCCCTGTTTGTCCCGCCCTCAGCAGACTTGCCACTGTAGTTGTGGTTCCCGGGGCGGGGGTGCCAGGAGGCCTGCAGTAAGTTCTCTCTCCTGTCAATCACTGGCCCTGGCCAATCAGTGCTGTTGTGTTGTCCCTGGCTGATCCATGAGGCTGTTGTACCGTACCGTGACGTGACTGTACATGACATGTTACCTGCCAGTGCTGTGTGTGACTGCAGTGTTGTGACTGTTGATCTGTCTGTAGTGGTCCGACCGTTGTTCAGAGAATCTGATGTTTTGATGATCTTTTTTTGTGCAGCAGTACGGCTGTCAGCAGCACAGATATAGTTCCAGCAGCAAACGCACATATTCTATGTGATTTATTATTTATTAGGTGTCCTGTTTGATCAAATCAAATTTATTTATATAGCCCTTCTTACATCAGCTGATATATCACAGTGCTGTATAAAAACCCAGCCTAAAACCCCAAACAGCAAGCTATGCAGGTGTAGAAGCACGGTGGCTAGGAAAAACTCCCTAGAAAGGCCAAAACCTAGAGAGGAACCAGGCTATGAGGGGTGGCCAGTCCTCTTTTGGCTGTGCCGGGTGGAGATTATAACAGAACATGGCCAAGATGTTAAAATGTTCATGTATTTATTTTAGTCCTCTAACAAAACATATATTTTAGAAATGAGTTGCTCAACTGGACCTTGATAAACTGACTGCAGCGTGTTTGAACAGGGCTGTATCAAAAGCCTGCACACCCATCAGCTCTCCAGACTGAGGGTTGACCACATGCGTTTATACAGTTGCCTAACAGAGATTCTACATTGTGGGTTAAGTGCCTTGCACAACGACAGGAGATGGTAGACTACATGGGAGTGCAGCCTCCAAGTGTTGATACCACATTTCTGCCCAAAAATATATACTTCTATTTAAACACCACCAATTGTTGGTGATGGGAATTTAGTTTAAAGTCCTGAAATGCAATCTGTCTAAATGTGTATGAACCCTGCATGGCCAATACAATTCAACTTCAGGAACATCCAAGCAGGTATTGTTCCTGTTTGACCCTGTGACCTTCAACCTCCCAGGTGGACATGAACTTCATGAAGAAGATCCCTCCGGGGGCGGAGGCGTCCAACGTGCTGGTGGGAGAAGTGGAATTCCTGGAGCGACCAATCATAGCCTTCATCAGGCTGTCCCCCGCCGTGCTGCTCACTGGTCTCACTGAGGTGCCCGTACCCACCAGGTAACAGTGTGTACATACACTTATCTGAATCGTATGACAGGCATCTAGTAATTTTGACTGTGAAGGAGTTATGGCAATAGACGACAATTTTGGAAAAATATATTGTGTGTTGAGGGGGGTGTGCGGTGGTGTGTGCTTGGATGGACTCTGATTCTATCCTGCTCTCCTATTGGTCAGGTTCCTGTTCCTGCTGCTGGGTCCGTTTGGGAAGGGTCCTCAGTACCACGAGATCGGCCGCTCCATCGCCACACTGATGACAGACGAGGTGAGGAGCACTACAACACAGTTCTGGATTGGTCCAATTTCAACCTTGGCCAATCACCAATCACATGCTGGGGCGTCAGAAGCAGCGACATGTCGTTTGAGAGACTGCTGTTGTCGTCCTGTGCCAGGTCTTCCATGATGTAGCGTACAAGGCCAAAGACCGGAACGATCTGCTGTCGGGGATAGATGAGTTTCTTGACCAGGTGACCGTCCTACCCCCAGGAGAGTGGGACCCTACGATACGAATCGAGCCCCCCAAGAGTGTCCCGTCTCAGGTGAGGGATCTGGACGATATCAGTTGGCTGCTATTGAACGTGTGAGACATGCTGACGGGTAATATTGTAAGAGAACCGCTGTGGACACGGTGTGTGTACAGTACGGATGGTTAGAATGTTGAGGGCTGTGCAGTAACCTGGCCTGTGGGGGGCTTTTCTCTCTACACAGGACAAGAGGAAGATGCCCTCATTGCCCAACGGCTCTGCCCATAATGAGTCCTTCAAGGAAGACCAGCACCAAGCAGGACCAGAGCTACAGAGGACAGGGAGGTGGGTCTCTCTCACACACTAACACACACAATGGGTTTTCTTTAAGTCCCTTTTGATGAAAAGGAGCTGCCAGACTGAGTGGTCACCTTGGCAGCTCATTATAAAAGCATTATAAACATGAAGAGAGCTGTTCACTAGAGGTCTGGAAAGTCTTTCATGTGTCTGATGTAGAAGCTGAAGAGATCTACTGCAGCCTTTCATCTAGCAGCACTTCACCAGTACTCCACAACCCCACACACACACCGTCTACACACCAGTACTCCACAACCCCACACACACCGTCTACACACCAGTACTCCACAACCCCACACACACACCGTCTACACACCAGTACTCCACAACCCCACACACACACCGTCTACACACCAGTACTCCACAACCCCACACACACCGTCTACACACCAGTACTCCACAACCCCACACACACACCGTCTACACACCAGAACTCCACAACCCCACACACACCATCTACACACCAGTACTCCACAACCCCACACACACTGTCTACACACCAGTACTCCACAACCCCACACACACACCGTCTACACACCAGTACTCCACAACCACACACACACACCGTCTACACACCAGTACTCCACAACCCCACACACACCGTCTACACACCAGTACTCCACAACCCCACACACACCGTCTACACACCAGTACTCCACAACCACACACACACACCATCTACACACCAGTACTCCACAACCCCACACACACACCGTCTACACACCAGTACTCCACAACCCCACACACACCGTCTACACACCAGTACTCCACAACCCCACACACACACCGTCTACACACCAGAACTCCACAACCCCACACACACCGTCTACACACCAGTACTCCACAACCCCACACACACACCGTCTACACACCAGTACTCCACAACCCCACACACACACACCGTCTACACACCAGTACTCCACAACCCCACACACACACCGTCTACACACCAGTACTCCACAACCCCACACACACCGTCTACACACCAGTACTCCACAACCCCACACACACACCGTCTACACACCAGTACTCCACAACCCCACACACACACCGTCTACACACCAGTACTCCACAACCCCACACACACCGTCTACACACCAGTACTCCACAACCCCACACACACACCGTCTACACACCAGAACTCCACAACCCCACACACACCATCTACACACCAGTACTCCACAACCCCACACACACTGTCTACACACCAGTACTCCACAACCCCACACACACACCGTCTACACACCAGTACTCCACAACCACACACACACACCGTCTACACACCAGTACTCCACAACCCCACACACACCGTCTACACACCAGTACTCCACAACCCCACACACACCGTCTACACACCAGTACTCCACAACCACACACACACACCATCTACACACCAGTACTCCACAACCCCACACACACACCGTCTACACACCAGTACTCCACAACCCCACACACACCGTCTACACACCAGTACTCCACAACCCCACACACACACCGTCTACACACCAGAACTCCACAACCCCACACACACCGTCTACACACCAGTACTCCACAACCCCACACACACACCGTCTACACACCAGTACTCCACAACCCCACACACACACACCGTCTACACACCAGTACTCCACAACCCCACACACACACCGTCTACACACCAGTACTCCACAACCCCACACACACCGTCTACACACCAGTACTCCACAACCCCACACACACACACCGTCTACACACCAGTACTCCACAACCCCACACACACACACCGTCTACACACCAGTACTCCACAACCCCACACACACACCGTCTACACACCAGTACTCCACAACCCCACACACACACACCATCTACACACCAGTACTCCACAACCCCACACACACTGTCTACACACCAGTACTCCACAACCCCACACACACACCGTCTACACACCAGTACTCCACAACCCCACACACACACCGTCTACACACCAGTACTCCACAACCCCACACACACACACCATCTACACACCAGTACTCCACAACCCCACACACACTGTCTACACACCAGTACTCCACAACCCCACACACACACCGTCTACACACCAGTACTCCACAACCCCACACACACACCGTTTACACACCAGTACTCCACAACCCCACACACACACCGTTTACACACCAGTACTCCACAACCCCACACACACTGTCTACACACCAGTACTCCACAACCCCACACACACACCGTTTACACACCAGTACTCCACAACCCCACACACACTGTCTACACACCAGTACTCCACAACCCCACACACACACCGTTTACACACCAGTACTCCACAACCCCACACACACCGTTTACACACCAGTACTCCACAACCCCACACACACCGTCTACACACCAGTACTCCACAACCCCACACACACACACCATCTACACACCAGTACTCCACAACCCCACACACACTGTCTACACACCAGTACTCCACAACCCCACACACACACACCATCTACACACCAGTACTCCACAACCACACACACACTGTCTACACACCAGTACTCTACAACCCCACACTCACACACCGTCTACACACCAGTACTCCACAACCACACACACACTGTCTACACACCAGTACTCCACAACCCCACACACACACCGTTTACACACCAGTACTCCACAACCCCACACACACCGTTTACACACCAGTACTCCACAACCCCACACACACCGTCTACACACCAGTACTCCACAACCCCACACACACACACCATCTACACACCAGTACTCCACAACCCCACACACACTGTCTACACACCAGTACTCCACAACCCCACACACACACACCATCTACACACCAGTACTCCACAACCACACACACACTGTCTACACACCAGTACTCTACAACCCCACACTCACACACCGTCTACACACCAGTACTCCACAACCACACACACACTGTCTACACACCAGTACTCCACAACCACACACACACTGTCTACACACCAGTACTCCACAACCCCACACACACCGTCTACACACCAGTACTCCACAACCCCACACACACACCGTTTACACACCAGTACTCCACAACCCCACACACACTGTCTACACACCAGTACTCCACAACCCCACACACACACCGTCTACACACCAGTACTCCACAACCCCACACACACACCGTTTACACACCAGTACTCCACAACCCCACACACACCGTTTACACACCAGTACTCCACAACCCCACACACACCGTCTACACACCAGTACTCCACAACCCCACACACACACCGTCTACACACCAGTACTCCACAACCCCACACACACACACCATCTACACACCAGTACTCCACAACCCCACACACACTGTCTACACACCAGTACTCCACAACCCCACACACACACCGTCTACACACCAGTACTCCACAACCCCACACACACACCGTCTACACACCAGTACTCCACAACCCCACACACACACACCATCTACACACCAGTACTCCACAACCCCACACACACTGTCTACACACCAGTACTCCACAACCCCACACACACACCGTCTACACACCAGTACTCCACAACCCCACACACACACCGTTTACACACCAGTACTCCACAACCCCACACACACTGTCTACACACCAGTACTCCACAACCCCACACACACACCGTTTACACACCAGTACTCCACAACCCCACACACACCGTTTACACACCAGTACTCCACAACCCCACACACACCGTCTACACACCAGTACTCCACAACCCCACACACACACACCGTCTACACACCAGTACTCCACAACCCCACACACACACACCGTCTACACACCAGTACTCCACAACCCCACACACACACCGTCTACACACCAGTACTCCACAACCCCACACACACACACCATCTACACACCAGTACTCCACAACCCCACACACACTGTCTACACACCAGTACTCCACAACCCCACACACACCGTCTACACACCAGTACTCCACAACCCCACACACACACCGTCTACACACCAGTACTCCACAACCCCACACACACACACCATCTACACACCAGTACTCCACAACCCCACACACACTGTCTACACACCAGTACTCCACAACCCCACACACACACCGTCTACACACCAGTACTCCACAACCCCACACACACACACCGTCTACACACCAGTACTCCACAACCCCACACACACACACCGTCTACACACCAGTACTCCACAACCCCACACACACACACCGTTTACACACCAGTACTCCACAACCCCACACACACCGTCTACACACCAGTACTCCACAACCCCACACACACACCGTCTACACACCAGTACTCCACAACCCCACACACACACCGTCTACACACCAGTACTCCACAACCCCACACACACACACCATCTACACACCAGTACTCCACACACACACCGTCTACACACCAGTACTCCACAACCACACACACACACACCGTCTACACACCAGTACTCCACAACCCCACACACACACCTTCTACACACCAGTACTCCACAACCCCACACACACACACCATCTACACACCAGTACTCCACACACACACCGTCTACACACCAGTACTCCACAACCCCACACACACACCGTCTACACACCAGTACTCCACAACCCCACACACACTGTTTACACACCAGTACTCCACAACCCCACACACACCGTCTACACACCAGTACTCCACAACCCCACACACACACTGTCTACACACCAGTACTCTACAACCCCACACTCACACACCGTCTACACACCAGTACTCCACAACCCCACACACACACCGTTTACACACCAGTACTCCACAACCCCACACACACTGTCTACACACCAGTACTCCACAACCCCACACACACACCGTTTACACACCAGTACTCCACAACCCCACACACACTGTCTACACACCAGTACTCCACAACCCCACACACACACCGTTTACACACCAGTACTCCACAACCCCACACACACCGTTTACACACCAGTACTCCACAACCCCACACACACCGTCTACACACCAGTACTCCACAACCCCACACACACACACCATCTACACACCAGTACTCCACAACCCCACACACACTGTCTACACACCAGTACTCCACAACCCCACACACACACACCATCTACACACCAGTACTCCACAACCACACACACACTGTCTACACACCAGTACTCTACAACCCCACACTCACACACCGTCTACACACCAGTACTCCACAACCACACACACACTGTCTACACACCAGTACTCCACAACCCCACACACACCGTCTACACACCAGTACTCCACAACCCCACACACACACCGTTTACACACCAGTACTCCACAACCCCACACACACTGTCTACACACCAGTACTCCACAACCCCACACACACACCGTCTACACACCAGTACTCCACAACCCCACACACACACCGTTTACACACCAGTACTCCACAACCCCACACACACCGTTTACACACCAGTACTCCACAACCCCACACACACCGTCTACACACCAGTACTCCACAACCCCACACACACACACCGTCTACACACCAGTACTCCACAACCCCACACACACACACCGTCTACACACCAGTACTCCACAACCCCACACACACACCGTCTACACACCAGTACTCCACAACCCCACACACACACACCATCTACACACCAGTACTCCACAACCCCACACACACTGTCTACACACCAGTACTCCACAACCCCACACACACACCGTCTACACACCAGTACTCCACAACCCCACACACACACCGTCTACACACCAGTACTCCACAACCCCACACACACACACCATCTACACACCAGTACTCCACAACCCCACACACACTGTCTACACACCAGTACTCCACAACCCCACACACACACCGTCTACACACCAGTACTCCACAACCCCACACACACACCGTTTACACACCAGTACTCCACAACCCCACACACACACCGTTTACACACCAGTACTCCACAACCCCACACACACTGTCTACACACCAGTACTCCACAACCCCACACACACACCGTTTACACACCAGTACTCCACAACCCCACACACACTGTCTACACACCAGTACTCCACAACCCCACACACACACCGTTTACACACCAGTACTCCACAACCCCACACACACCGTTTACACACCAGTACTCCACAACCCCACACACACCGTCTACACACCAGTACTCCACAACCCCACACACACACACCATCTACACACCAGTACTCCACAACCCCACACACACTGTCTACACACCAGTACTCCACAACCCCACACACACACACCATCTACACACCAGTACTCCACAACCACACACACACTGTCTACACACCAGTACTCTACAACCCCACACTCACACACCGTCTACACACCAGTACTCCACAACCACACACACACTGTCTACACACCAGTACTCCACAACCCCACACACACCGTCTACACACCAGTACTCCACAACCCCACACACACACCGTTTACACACCAGTACTCCACAACCCCACACACACTGTCTACACACCAGTACTCCACAACCCCACACACACACCGTCTACACACCAGTACTCCACAACCCCACACACACACCGTTTACACACCAGTACTCCACAACCCCACACACACCGTTTACACACCAGTACTCCACAACCCCACACACACCGTCTACACACCAGTACTCCACAACCCCACACACACACACCGTCTACACACCAGTACTCCACAACCCCACACACACACACCGTCTACACACCAGTACTCCACAACCCCACACACACACCGTCTACACACCAGTACTCCACAACCCCACACACACACACCATCTACACACCAGTACTCCACAACCCCACACACACTGTCTACACACCAGTACTCCACAACCCCACACACACACCGTCTACACACCAGTACTCCACAACCCCACACACACACCGTCTACACACCAGTACTCCACAACCCCACACACACACACCATCTACACACCAGTACTCCACAACCCCACACACACTGTCTACACACCAGTACTCCACAACCCCACACACACACCGTCTACACACCAGTACTCCACAACCCCACACACACACCGTCTACACACCAGTACTCCACAACCCCACACACACACACCATCTACACACCAGTACTCCACAACCCCACACACACTGTCTACACACCAGTACTCCACAACCCCACACACACACCGTCTACACACCAGTACTCCACAACCCCACACACACACCGTTTACACACCAGTACTCCACAACCCCACACACACCGTCTACACACCAGTACTCCACAACCCCACACACACACCGTTTACACACCAGTACTCCACAACCCCACACACACCGTTTACACACCAGTACTCCACAACCCCACACACACCGTCTACACACCAGTACTCCACAACCCCACACACACACACCGTCTACACACCAGTACTCCACAACCCCACACACACACACCGTCTACACACCAGTACTCCACAACCCCACACACACACCGTCTACACACCAGTACTCCACAACCCCACACACACACACCATCTACACACCAGTACTCCACAACCCCACACACACTGTCTACACACCAGTACTCCACAACCCCACACACACACCGTCTACACACCAGTACTCCACAACCCCACACACACACCGTCTACACACCAGTACTCCACAACCCCACACACACACACCATCTACACACCAGTACTCCACAACCCCACACACACTGTCTACACACCAGTACTCCACAACCCCACACACACACCGTCTACACACCAGTACTCCACAACCCCACACACACACCGTCTACACACCAGTACTCCACAACCCCACACACACACCGTCTACACACCAGTACTCCACAACCCCACACACACACACCGTTTACACACCAGTACTCCACAACCCCACACACACCGTCTACACACCAGTACTCCACAACCCCACACACACACCGTCTACACACCAGTACTCCACAACCCCACACACACACCGTCTACACACCAGTACTCCACAACCCCACACACACACACCATCTACACACCAGTACTCCACACACACACCGTCTACACACCAGTACTCCACAACCACACACACACACACCGTCTACACACCAGTACTCCACAACCCCACACACACACCTTCTACACACCAGTACTCCACAACCCCACACACACACACCATCTACACACCAGTACTCCACACACACACCGTCTACACACCAGTACTCCACAACCCCACACACACACCGTCTACACACCAGTACTCCACAACCCCACACACACTGTTTACACACCAGTACTCCACAACCCCACACACACCGTCTACACACCAGTACTCCACAACCCCACACACACACACCATCTACACACCAGTACTCCACAACCCCACACACACTGTCTACACACCAGTACTCCACAACCCCACACACACACACCATCTACACACCAGTACTCCACAACCACACACACACTGTCTACACACCAGTACTCTACAACCCCACACTCACACACCGTCTACACACCAGTACTCCACAACCCCACACACACACCGTTTACACACCAGTACTCCACAACCCCACACACACTGTCTACACACCAGTACTCCACAACCCCACACACACACCGTTTACACACCAGTACTCCACAACCCCACACACACTGTCTACACACCAGTACTCCACAACCCCACACACACACCGTTTACACACCAGTACTCCACAACCCCACACACACCGTTTACACACCAGTACTCCACAACCCCACACACACCGTCTACACACCAGTACTCCACAACCCCACACACACACACCATCTACACACCAGTACTCCACAACCCCACACACACTGTCTACACACCAGTACTCCACAACCCCACACACACACACCATCTACACACCAGTACTCCACAACCACACACACACTGTCTACACACCAGTACTCTACAACCCCACACTCACACACCGTCTACACACCAGTACTCCACAACCACACACACACTGTCTACACACCAGTACTCCACAACCACACACACACTGTCTACACACCAGTACTCCACAACCCCACACACACCGTCTACACACCAGTACTCCACAACCCCACACACACCGTTTACACACCAGTACTCCACAACCCCACACACACTGTCTACACACCAGTACTCCACAACCCCACACACACACCGTCTACACACCAGTACTCCACAACCCCACACACACACCGTTTACACACCAGTACTCCACAACCCCACACACACCGTTTACACACCAGTACTCCACAACCCCACACACACCGTCTACACACCAGTACTCCACAACCCCACACACACACACCGTCTACACACCAGTACTCCACAACCCCACACACACACACCGTCTACACACCAGTACTCCACAACCCCACACACACACCGTCTACACACCAGTACTCCACAACCCCACACACACACACCATCTACACACCAGTACTCCACAACCCCACACACACTGTCTACACACCAGTACTCCACAACCCCACACACACACCGTTTACACACCAGTACTCCACAACCCCACACACACACCGTCTACACACCTGTACTCCACAACCCCACACACACACACCATCTACACACCAGTACTCCACAACCCCACACACACTGTCTACACACCAGTACTCCACAACCCCACACACACACCGTCTACACACCAGTACTCCACAACCCCACACACACACCGTTTACACACCAGTACTCCACAACCCCACACACACTGTCTACACACCAGTACTCCACAACCCCACACACACACCGTTTACACACCAGTACTCCACAACCCCACACACACCGTTTACACACCAGTACTCCACAACCCCACACACACCGTCTACACACCAGTACTCCACAACCCCACACACACACACCGTCTACACACCAGTACTCCACAACCCCACACACACACACCGTCTACACACCAGTACTCCACAACCCCACACACACACCGTCTACACACCAGTACTCCACAACCCCACACACACACACCATCTACACACCAGTACTCCACAACCCCACACACACTGTCTACACACCAGTACTCCACAACCCCACACACACACCGTCTACACACCAGTACTCCACAACCCCACACACACACCGTCTACACACCAGTACTCCACAACCCCACACACACACACCATCTACACACCAGTACTCCACAACCCCACACACACTGTCTACACACCAGTACTCCACAACCCCACACACACACCGTCTACACACCAGTACTCCACAACCCCACACACACACCGTCTACACACCAGTACTCCACAACCCCACACACACACCGTCTACACACCAGTACTCCACAACCCCACACACACACACCGTTTACACACCAGTACTCCACAACCCCACACACACCGTCTACACACCAGTACTCCACAACCCCACACACACACCGTCTACACACCAGTACTCCACAACCCCACACACACACCGTCTACACACCAGTACTCCACAACCCCACACACACACACCATCTACACACCAGTACTCCACACACACACCGTCTACACACCAGTACTCCACAACCACACACACACACACCGTCTACACACCAGTACTCCACAACCCCACACACACACCTTCTACACACCAGTACTCCACAACCCCACACACACACACCATCTACACACCAGTACTCCACACACACACCGTCTACACACCAGTACTCCACAACCCCACACACACACACCGTCTACACACCAGTACTCCACAACCCCACACACACACACCGTCTACACACCAGTACTCCACAACCCCACACACACACCGTCTACACACCAGTACTCCACAACCCCACACACACACACCGTTTACACACCAGTACTCCACAACCCCACACACACTGTCTACACACCAGTACTCCACAACCCCGTCTACACACCAGTACTCCACAACCCCACACACACACCGTTTACACACCAGTACTCCACAACCCCACACACACCGTTTACACACCAGTACTCCACAACCCCACACACACCGTCTACACACCAGTACTCCACAACCCCACACACACACACCGTCTACACACCAGTACTCCACAACCCCACACACACACACCGTCTACACACCAGTACTCCACAACCCCACACACACACCGTCTACACACCAGTACTCCACAACCCCACACACACACACCGTCTACACACCAGTACTCCACAACCCCACACACACACCGTCTACACACCAGTACTCCACAACCCCACACACACACACCGTCTACACACCAGTACTCCACAACCCCACACACACACCGTCTACACACCAGTACTCCACAACCCCACACACACACCGTCTACACACCAGTACTCCACAACCCCACACACACACCGTCTACACACCAGTACTCCACAACCCCACACACACACCATCTACACACCAGTACTCCACAACCCCACACACACTGTCTACACACCAGTACTCCACAACCCCACACACACACCGTCTACACACCAGTACTCCACAACCCCACACACACACCGTCTACACACCAGTACTCCACAACCCCACACACACACCGTCTACAAACCAGTACTCCACAACCCCACACACACTGTCTACACACCAGTACTCCACAACCCCACACACACACCGTCTACACACCAGTACTCCACAACCCCACACACACACACCATCTACACACTAGTACTCCACACACACACCGTCTACACACCAGTACTCCACAACCCCACACACACACCGTCTACACACCAGTACTCCACAACCCCACACACACACACACCATCTACACACCAGTACTCCACACACACACCGTCTACACACCAGTACTCCACAACCCCACACACACACACCGTCTACACACCAGTACTCCACAACCCCACACACACACACCGTCTACACACCAGTACTCCACAACCCCACACACACTGTCTACACACCAGTACTCCACAACCCCACACACACACACCATCTACACACCAGTACTCCACAACCCCACACACACCGTCTACACACCAGTACTCCACAACCCCACACACACACACCATCTACACACCAGTACTCCACAACCCCACACACACCGTCTACACACCAGTACTCCACAACCCCACACACACACACACCGTCTACACACCAGTACTCCACAACCCCACACACACACACCGTCTACACACCAGTACTCCACAACCCCACACACACTGTCTACACACCAGTACTCCACAACCCCACACACACACCGTCTACACACCAGTACTCTACAACCCCACACACACACACACCGTCTACACACCAGTACTCCACAACCCCACACACACACACCGTCTACACACCAGTACTCCACAACCCCACACACACTGTCTACACACCAGTACTCCACAACCCCACACACACACCGTCTACACACCAGTACTCTACAACCCCACACACACACACTGTCTACAAATCAAGCCAGAGCTAGTCACGAAGCAGGGTTAAACAGCCAAACCGTTCACTCTCCAATAATACTGAGACCACACCATTGTTTATGTCTAGTTCATGAAAAAGACCAAAAATGTACTAGATTTCTTTCTGAATCCTTACTTTTACTAACTGGTCTTCAATTGTGCTTATTTCATGGGAACTACTAAGTAGAGTTGTATATTATTGCGCAGCAGTTACTGTGTAATGTTGAGTAATGACATTCTACTCATTTGAAGAAGTTAGATAATTAATAACTATGGCATTAAGGGTGACATCACTTTAAAGAGTCTATGCAGGCTTTGGGCATGCTGTTCTTGACCCCTCTCTGAAACATGACCTGAAGAGGAGCCGTGTCTGTATGACAATTATTTATGTCTCCTCAGCTGGCACGGTTTCCATTGCTGGCTATAGTCCAACTGCCTACTACACTTAGTCTGTCTGGTTTAGAGTTGTCCCCAATATTAAAATTGGCCTCTGATTTAGAGTTGTCCTCAATACTAAAGGTGCAGGGATGATATCACATTTCTCTAGCAATTAAACTATTATTAAAACTCCCTCACTGGCTTCCCTGCTCTCTGACGTCTTTCCCCCTCTCTCTCCCCCTCCCTCTCTCTCCTCTGTCAGGATCTTTGGGGGCCTGGTGATGGATGTAAGGAGGAAAGCTCCGTTCCTGTGGAGAGATATTAGGGATGCTCTGAGCCTGCAGTGCCTGGCCTCTGTACTGTTCCTCTACTGTGCCTGCATGTCCCCTGTCATCACTTTCGGAGGCCTGCTGGGCGAGGCCACCAAGGGAAACATCGTGAGTGATGTCACCAGAAACCCAGATATTGTATTTGTCTACAGTTATTGATGACTTTGCGATAGAAATGTGTAATTGCTCACCGTCTTTGCCTAATCTCCCCTCACTCTCACTCACACCCAGAGTGCAATCGAGTCGTTGTTCGGGGCGTCTCTGACGGGCGTGGCCTTCTCCATGTTTGCGGGCCAGCCACTCACCATCCTGGGCAGCACCGGACCAGTCCTGGTCTTTGAGAAGATCCTCTTCAAGTTCTGCAGGTGAGTGTGCAGGCTACTGCTGGAGCCGTGTCCCAACTGTCTCAAACACCTCCTCAGGGTTCGTATGGTCATGAAAGTCCTGGAATTTTATTGAACCTTTATTTAACTTCTCTGGGATATGTGAGACGGTAGCGTCCCACCTAACCAACAGCCAGTGAAATTGCAGGGGCACAAATTCAAAACAACAAATGTTATAATTAAAATTCCTCAAACATATAAGTATTATACACCATTTTAAAGATAAACTTCTCATTAATCCAGCCAAAGTGTCTGACTTCAAAAAGGATTTACGGCGAAAGCACACCTTGCGATTATGTTAGGTCAGTACATAGCCACAGAAAAACACAGCCATTTTTCCAGCCAAAGAGAGGAGTAACAAAAAGCAGAAATAGAGTTAAAATGAATCACTAACCTTTGATGATCTTCATCAGATGACACTCATAGGCCTTCATGTTACACAATACATGTATGTTTTGTTCGGTAAAGTTCATATTTATATCCAAAAATCGGAGTTTAGGCGGGACGCTACTGTCTCACTTGGCCAAAAGCCAGAGAAAATGCAGCGTGCCAAATTCAAATAAAATACTATAAAAATCTAACTTTCATTAAATCACACATGAAAGATACCAAATTAAAGCTACACTGGTTGTGAATCCAGCCAACGTGTCAGAATTCAAATAGGCTTTCGGCGAAAGCAAACAATGCTATTTTCTGAGGATAGCAACATTGTAAACAAAGAGAGAAGCATATTTCAACCCTGCAGGCGCGAGACACAAAACGCAGAAATAAAAATATAATTCATGACTTACCTTTGGCGAGCTTCTGTTGTTGGCACTCCAATATGTCCCATAAACATCACAAATGGTCCTTTTTGTTCAATTAATTCTGTCGATATATATCCAAAATGTCCATTTATTTGGCGCGTTTGATCCAGAAAAACACCGGTTCCAACTTGCTCAAACGTGGCTACAAAATATCTCAAAGGTTACCTGTAAACTTTGCCACAACATTTCAAACTACTTTTGTAATACAACTTTAGGTATTTTTTTCACGTAAATAATCGATCAAATTGAAGACAGGGTGATCTGTGTTCAATACAGGATTAAAACAAACTGTAGCATGCTTTCTGGTTACGCGCCTCAAACAAAAAGTACACTTCACTCGACTCTCGTTCTGAACAGGGCTACTTCTTCATTACACAAAGGAAAAACCCTCAACCAATTTCTCAAGACTGTTGACATCCAGTGGAAGCGGTAGGAACTGCAAGAAGGTCAATTAGAAATCTGGATTCCCAATGAAAATCCATTGAAAAGAGTGACCTAAAAAATCAAATAAAAATCTGAATGGTTTGTCCTCTGGGTTTCGCCTGCTAAATAAGTTTTGTTATACTCACAGACATGATTCAAACAGTTTTAGAAACGTCAGAGTGTTTTCTATCCAAATCTGCTAATCATATGCATATCTTATCTTCTGGGGATGCGTAGCTGGCCGTTGAATTTGAGTATGCTTTTCATCCAAACGTGAAAATGCTGCCCCCTATCCTAGAGAAGTTAACTAGGCAAGTAAGTTAAGAACAAAATCTTATTTACAATGATGGCCTACCCCGGCCAAACCCTAACCCGGACGACGCTGGGCCAATTGTGCACCGGCACTGTGGGACTCCCAATCACGTCCGGTTGTGATACCGCATGGAATCGAACCAGGGTCTGTAGTGACGCCTCTAGCACTGAGATGCAGTGCCTTAGACCACTTCGCCATTCAGGAGTCTAATAAAAGTTGTGTAATTTTAAAATTGGGTTTCCAGGCCTGGAAAAGTTTTGGAAAATTATAATTTCTCAAAACGTTTTCGAAATGTCATGGAAATTAATTTAATAATTTCTGTTAAATGTAAAACGGTGCCTAAAAAAATTACATTATCAATTAAATCAAAATCTACATATTAGCCAGGATCGGAATGACACTAGCGTGTCGGTGTTTGGGAGCATCATCTGCATAGTGCTAGACTAGTGGGCAGTTGCTCAAGAAAAGCGAGACAGTCGGGACCTTACAGCAGCAGGTAGGCCTAGCCTATAAAATACGATAGAACAAATTAACTAGGTAGCCAATTCAAAACATGTCCTCTATCCTCTAGTTAACTGTTTAGCTATTATTAGCATGTATGAATGTTTTCGTTATCTCCCAAAAAACTTTCCACCGATACTCGCGAATAAGGCCATACAAAGTTGATTTTAACTTTTTTGAACAATTCATGATTCATTTAAACGATTCCAGTTTGGCTAAATAAATGATTCACTTTGCTATTGTATTAGTTGGGATTCGGGTTCAATCGTGGTGAATTGGATCATGTGAATCAAAGTAGTTATTTGTAAATAGTGAACATTAATTTTAGGAAATAATATTCTATGTAGCCGTTTTTTTTAGATTATGTGGCTGTAATACTTGCTGTTGATTTGGGCATCCAATGTATGGAACATTACAACTCAATAGATGCTAGTCAGCCTGCAAAGTTAACACTTCTAAGATAAATATGACTAAACAGCTGAATAAAATATTTGTAGCCTACCATAGCCATTTGATCTTTTGAATTAACAAATGATTTCAAAAGGCATAACATTTATTTGGTTGTAATGTTGCAATGTTTTACATCAAGGGAGGTCAACCATCCTCCAGGATAGCTACTGAGAGTGCAGGCTTTATTCCAGTCCCCCTCTAACAAACCATTAGAAATAAGATGCTCCATCAGACCTTGATAAACTGGCTCTGACGTGTTTGAGCAGGGCTTGATCAAAAGCCTGCACTACCAGTGGCTCTCCTGTCCTAAGGGTTGACCACATGTTTTATACAGTTTCCTAATACATATTATAAACTCAGCAAAAAAAGAAACGTCCTCTCACTGTCAACTGCGTTTATTTTAACGCTTGTAAATATTTGTATGAACATAACAAGATTCAACAACTGAGACATGTGACTAACAGAAATGGAATAATGTGTCCCTGAACAAAGGGGGGGTCAAAATCAAAAGTAAAAGTCAGTATCTGGTGTGGCCACCAGCTGCATTAAGTACTGCAGTGCATCTCCTCCTCAAGCCCTTTTTGCCAGTCCTGTCTGGTCCAGCGACGGTGGGTTTGTGCCCATAGGCGACGTTGTTGCCAGTGATGTCGGGTGAGGATCTGCCTTAGAACAGGCCTACAAGCCCTCAGTCCAGCCTCTCTCAGCCTATTGCGGACAGTCTGAGCACTGATGGACTGATTGTGCGTTCCTGGTGTAACTCGGGCAGTTGTTGTTGCCATCCTGTACCTGTCCCGCAGGTGTGATGTTCAGATGTACCGATCCTGTGCAGGTGTTGTTCCACGTGGTCTGCCATTGCGAGGATGATAAGCTGTCCGTCATGTCTCCTTGTGGTGTGGTCTTAGGCGTCTCACAGTACGGACGTTGCAATTTATTGCCCTGACCAAATCTGCAGTCCTCATGCCTCCTTGCAGCATGAGGCACGTTCACGCAGATGAGAAGGGACCCTGGGCATCTTTCTTTTTTTTCTTTTTTTCCAGAGTCAGTAGAAAGGCCTCTTTAGTGTCCTAAGTTTTCTAAACTGTGACCTTAATTGCCTATTGTCTGTAAGCTGCTAGTGTCTTAACGACCGTTCCACAGGTGGATGTTCATTAAACAAGCATGGGAAACAGTGTTTAAACCCTTTACAATGAAGATCTGTGAAGTTATTTGGATTTTTACTAATTATCTTTGAAAGACAGGGTCCTGAAAAAGGGATGTTTCTTTTTTTGCTGAGTTTACTTTGTGGGGGGGGGTTAAGTGCCTTGCTTAACAACAGGACATGGTACATGGGATCAGAGAGCAGCCTCCCAGTGTTACCACATTACGCTGACAACAGGAGATTGTATATGGGATCAGAGACTGACTTTTTTATACATACATAGAGACGCCGCCAATTGTTGGTTGACGGAAATGTTAAGTCATGGAGACGTCATGGAATTCCATGTTTCAGAATATGAACCCTGCCTCTTTCTCGTCTCCTTTCCTTCCTCAAACACCTCCTCTTGTCACCTTTCCTTTTCTTGTCTCCTTTCCCTCCTAAGAACACCTTCTCTTGTCTCCTTTCCTTCCTTCATCTGGAAGGATTTGATGAGCAATATGATGGGAACCTATACAGCCCAGCACTAACATCACATTTAAAGGTGGTCTGCAACTTGAAAGCCTGTTCACATTGTAAAGGTACAGGGCTGGTGGCCAGACTACTGTAAATCAGATTTGGAAATGGTGTTACTATAGCGCCATCTGCTGGTAAAGGGAAGACTGACACCTACACTCAACTGAAACAGAAGAGGACCATCGTCTGTAATCAAGTTGTGGTGTATAATGGTATTAGCCCCAAGTACTCAAGAGATCATGCCAAGGGTTAAGATAAATGATCTTTCATCTACTGGACAATAACTGATGTTCCCACTGGAGGTAAGAGGTATGAGCTAAACGCCCAGTCTAATATGCAGAATATTTTATTTTATTTAACTAGGCAAGTCAATTAAGAACAAGTTCTTATTTATAATGATGGAATACGCAGACTTTCACCTCAATGTTCTTTTTAATTCAACCAATGATTTAACAAGTTGAAAACAATGCTACTGTGTATGTACACCTCTGTCTCTGATTGTTGTGTCATGGGGAAGAGGAGGGATGTAGGTCTGTCTCTGGTTGCTGTGTCATGGGGAAGAGGAGGATGTAGGTCTGTCTCTGATTGTTGTGTCATGGGGAAGAGGAGGATGTAGGTCTGTCTCTGGTTGCTGTGTCATGGGGATGAGGAGTGATGTAGGTCTGTCTCTGGTTGCTGTGTCATGGGGAAGAGGAGGATGTAGGTCTGTCTCTGGTTGCTGTGTCATGGGGATGAGGAGGGATGTAGGTCTGTCTCTGGTTGCTGTGTCATGGGGAAGAGGAGGATGTAGGTCTGTCTCTGGTTGCTGTGTCATGGGGAAGAGGAAGGATGTAGGTCTGTCTCTGGTTGCTGTGTCATGGGGAAGAGGAGGGATGTAGGTCTGTCTCTGGTTGCTGTGTCATGGGGAAGAGGAGGATGTAGGTCTGTCTCTGGTTGCTGTGTCATGGGGAAGAGGAGGATGTAGGTCTGTCTCTGGTTGCTGTGTCATGGGGAAGAGGAGGGATGTAGGTCTGTCTCTGGTTGCTGTGTCATGGGGAAGAGGAGGGATGTAGGTCTGTCTCTGGTTGCTGTGTCATGGGGAAGAGGAGGGATGTAGGTCTGTCTCTGGTTGCTGTGTCATGGGGAAGAGGAGGATGTAGGTCTGTCTGGTTGCTGTGTCATGGGGAAGAGGAGGATGTAGGTCTGTCTCTGGTTGCTGTGTCATGGGGAAGAGGAGTGATGTAGGTCTGTCTGGTTGCTGTGTCATGGGGAAGAGGAGGATGTAGGTCTGTCTCTGGTTGCTGTGTCATGGGGAAGAGGAGGATGTAGGTCTGTCTGGTTGCTGTGTCATGGGGAAGAGGAGGGATGTAGGTCTGTCTCTGGTTGCTGTGTCATGGGGAAGAGGAGTGATGTAGGTCTGTCTCTGGTTGCTGTGTCATGGGGAAGAGGAGGATGTAGGTCTGTCTCTGGTTGCTGTGTCATGGGGAAGAGGAGGATGTAGGTCTGTCTCTGGTTGCTGTGTCATGGGGAAGAGGAGGATGTAGGTCTGTCTCTGGTTGCTGTGTCATGGGGACGAGGAGGATGTAGGTCTGTCTCTGGTTGCTGTGTCATGGGGAAGAGGAGGGATGTAGGTCTGTCCCTGGTTGCTGTGTCATGGGGAAGAGGAGGATGTAGGTCTGTCTCTGGTTGCTGTGTCATGGGGAAGAGGAGGGATGTAGGTCTGTCTCTGGTTGCTGTGTCATGGGGAAGAGGAGGGATGTAGGTCTGTCTCTGGTTGCTGTGTCATGGGGAAGAGGAAGGATGTAGGTCTGTCTCTGATTGCTGTGTCATGGGGAAGAGGAGGGATGTAGGTCTGTCTCTGGTTGCTGTGTCATGGGGAAGAGGAGGATGTAGGTCTGTCTCTGGTTGCTGTGTCATGGGGAAGAGGAGGGATGTAGGTCTGTCTCTGGTTGCTGTGTCATGGGGATGAGGAGGGATGTAGGTCTGTCTCTGGTTGCTGTGTCATGGGGAAGAGGAGGGATGTAGGTCTGTCTCTGGTTGCTGTGTCATGGGGAAGAGGAGGATGTAGGTCTGTCTGGTTGCTGTGTCATGGGGAAGAGGAGGGATGTAGGTCTGTCTCTGATTGTTGTGTCATGGGGAAGAGGAGGATGTAGGTCTGTCTCTGGTTGCTGTGTCATGGGGAAGAGGAGGGATGTAGGTCTGTCTCTGGTTGCTGTGTCATGGGGAAGAGGAGTGATGTAGGTCTGTCTCTGGTTGCTGTGTCATGGGGAAGAGGAGGGATGTAGGTCTGTCTCTGGTTGCTGTGTCATGGGGAAGAGGAGTGATGTAGGTCTGTCTCTGGTTGCTGTGTCATGGGGAATAGGAGGGATGTAGGTCTGTCTCTGGTTGCTGTGTCATGGGGATGAGGAGGGATGTAGGTCTGTCTCTGGTTGCTGTGTCATGGGGAAGAGGAGGATGTAGGTCTGTCTCTGGTTGCTGTGTCATGGGGAAGAGGAGGGATGTAGGTCTGTCTCTGGTTGCTGTGTCATGGGGAAGAGGAGGGATGTAGGTCTGTCTGGTTGCTGTGTCATGGGGAAGAGGAAGGATGTAGGTCTGTCTCTGATTGCTGTGTCATGGGGAAGAGGAGGGATGTAGGTCTGTCTCTGATTGCTGTGTCATGGGGCAGAGGAGGGATGTAGGTCTGTCTCTGATTGCTGTGTCATGGGGAAGAGGAAGGATGTAGGTCTGTCTCTGGTTGCTGTGTCATGGGGAAGAGGAAGGATGTAGGTCTGTCTCTGATTGCTGTGTCATGGGGAAGAGGAAGGATGTAGGTCTGTCTCTGGTTGCTGTGTCATGGGGAAGAGGAAGGATGTAGGTCTGTCTCTGATTGCTGTGTCATGGGGAAGAGGAAGGATGTAGGTCTGTCTCTGACTGCTGTGTCATGGGGCAGAGGAGGGATGTAGGTCTGTCTCTGATTGCTGTGTCATGGGGAAGAGGAAGGATGTAGGTCTGTCTCTGGTTGCTGTGTCATGGGGAAGAGGAGGGATGTAGGTCTGTCTCTGGTTGCTGTGTCATGGGGAAGAGGAGGATGTAGGTCTGTCTCTGGTTGCTGTGTCATGGGGAAGAGGAGGGATGTAGGTCTGTCTCTGGTTGCTGTGTCATGGGGAAGAGGAGGGATGTAGGTCTGTCTCTGGTTGCTGTGTCATGGGGAAGAGGAGGATGTAGGTCTGTCTCTGGTTGCTGTGTCATGGGGAAGAGGAGGATGTAGGTCTGTCTCTGGTTGCTGTGTCATGGGGAAGAGGAGGATGTAGGTCTGTCTCTGATTGCTGTGTCATGGGGAAGAGGAGGATGTAGGTCTGTCTCTGGTTGCTGTGTCATGGGGAAGAGGAGGGATGTAGGTCTGTCTCTGGTTGCTGTGTCATGGGGAAGAGGAGGGATGTAGGTCTGTCTCTGGTTGCTGTGTCATGGGGAAGAGGAGGGATGTAGGTCTGTCTCTGGTTGCTGTGTCATGGGGAAGAGGAGGGATGTAGGTCTGTCTGGTTGCTGTGTCATGGGGAAGAGGAGGATGTAGGCCTGTCTCTGGTTGCTGTGTCATGGGGAAGAGGATGGATGTAGGTCTGTCTCTGGTTGCTGTGTCATGGGGAAGAGGAGGGATGTAGGTCTGTCTCTGGTTGCTGTGTCATGGGGAAGAGGAGGGATGTAGGTCTGTCTCTGGTTGCTGTGTCATGGGGAAGAGGAGGATGTAGGCCTGTCTCTGGTTGCTGTGTCATGGGGAAGAGGATGGATGTAGGTCTGTCTCTGGTTGCTGTGTCATGGGGAAGAGGAGGGATGTAGGTCTGTCTCTGGTTGCTGTGTCATGGGGAAGAGGAAGGATGTAGGTCTGTCTCTGGTTGCTGTGTCATGGGGAAGAGGAGGATGTAGGTCTGTCTCTGGTTGCTGTGTCATGGGGAAGAGGAGGGATGTAGGTCTGTCTCTGGTTGCTGTGTCATGGGGAAGAGGAGTGATGTAGGTCTGTCTCTGGTTGCTGTGTCATGGGGAAGAGGAGGGATGTAGGTCTGTCTCTGGTTGCTGTGTCATGGGGAAGAGGAGGGATGTAGGTCTGTCTCTGGTTGCTGTGTCATGGGGAAGAGGAGGGATGTAGGTCTGTCTCTGGTTGCTGTGTCATGGGGATGAGGAGGGATGTAGGTCTGTCTCTGGTTGCTGTGTCATGGGGAAGAGGAGGGATGTAGGTCTGTCTCTGGTTGCTGTGTCATGGGGAAGAGGAGGATGTAGGTCTGTCTCTGGTTGCTGTGTCATGGGGAAGAGGAGGGATGTAGGTCTGTCTCTGGTTGCTGTGTCATGGGGAAGAGGAGGATGTAGGTCTGTCTCTGGTTGCTGTGTCATGGGGAAGAGGAGGATGTAGGTCTGTCTCTGGTTGCTGTGTCATGGGGAAGAGGAAGGATGTAGGTCTGTCTCTGGTTGCTGTGTCATGGGGAAGAGGAGGAAGCCGCTGTGGTGGTTGGCGTTGTCCCAGACCTGGGTGCTGGCCCACAGCATCATTTGCAGACTGTCTCCCTCCTCCAGCAGCAAAGTGGCTCCGTTAGACGCCATGACGCTGCCCTCGCCGGACGGACTCTCGTGAGCGGCCAGAATGACTTTGCCACCGTTCTTATACAGCATGGAGCTCAAGGTGAAGTCTGTAGGAGCGTTGGCCGTGAACCGGATGTTGTGGACTCCACGAACCGGAGCCGTGAATTCACCTGAGAGTACAGGGTTGTTTTTAACGGGAGAATGAGGAGAGGGTTAAAGTGTGTGTGTGTGTTACCTGTCTCTACGTTGTATGCACCACCAACATTTGTCAAGACCTCTCTGTAGACCAGCTTTTTGTTAGTCTCCTGCCCTTTGGAGTCCATTGCCTCCCAGTGATGCTGCGAACGCCACCTTAGGAATGTCTGTGGAATGCACATTTCATTCATTTATCAACACATCAATATTCCAGATCACACACCAGTGGTTGTCATGTAATTGTCTACGCATCTGCGTGTGTGCAACCTCACCACATTCTTATCAGTTACCACACAACAGATGATGCTTTCTCACCTTTCAGTGCCTGCAGCTCTTTCTCCATGGATTCCATTCTCTCTCTCATAACTAAAAACAAGGAGAATACACAGCCACTTTCACTGTAGAAACATCTATCTTTATACACACCCCCACTCTCTCTTCCACTGCACATACACAGTGGCAATTCAGGCTTACACACACACACACAACCTCAATTGTCACAGCATAATGTTTCCCAGGTCCATCTTACCGAGCACGCTGGCTGTTAGGTCAGACTTGGCCTTCAGCTCTGCCACAGTGTCCATGATCTGTCTGAACATGGAGGGGATGTCCTGGTCCCCCCAGGTGGGCTGAGCTGTGACCCACAGAGACAGGCAGGCCAGGGCCAGCAGTGGAAGGCTGCAGGGTGCCATTATCGCTCTCCTCTGTGTGTGATCAACAGGGTCGCAGAGAGAAGAGGAAGAATGTAACATGGCCCACACTCTCCTGAGCTCTTATAGAGACAGACAAACACCCACTCTCTGTCATACATACACACACACACAGAGATGTTACAAGCAAACAGAAATTCCCTGAGTCATTGCTTTTTCTTACACTATTTACCTCATTGAAGAACTAGGTTATGTCCCTCCCCGCCCCCCAGTCTGGAAATCCAGACCTTGTGTACCTGGTCAGGGTTCAAGATGTGACCTGATCTAGTATTGCTGAATCAGGCCAAAATTACTTTTCAGGATGAGGGTTGTTGCTTATTCAGTTTTAGGATTCCTACTTCTGTAAGTTTGAAATTATTTATCCTTTTTGTGACATATCAGGGTTGTATAGGACCAATGCCAGTACTTTAAGTTGTCCTTATGAGTTTAGTATTGTGTGTGTGTGTGGTGTCTCCCTAACCCTCTGTCCCCATCTCCCCTTGTCCAGTGACTACGACCTGTCCTACCTGTCCTTGAGGACCAGCATCGGCCTGTGGACGGCCTTCCTGTGCCTCGTCCTGGTTGCCACGGACGCCAGCTCCCTGGTCTGTTACATCACACGCTTCACGGAGGAAGCCTTCGCAGCGCTCATCTGCATCATCTTTATCTACGAGGCCCTGGAGAAGCTGGTTCACCTGGGGGAACTCTACCCCATCAACATGAACAACAAGCTGGACAACCTCACCTTCTACATGTAAGAACGCTGAGCTACGACCTCCCCTTCTACATGTTAGAACGCTGAGCTACGACCTCACCTTCTACATGTTAGAACGCTGAGCTACGACCTCACCTTCTACATGTTAGAACGCTGAGCTACGACCTCCCCTTCTACATGTTAGAACGCTGAGCTACGACCTCACCTTCTACATGTTAGAACGCTGAGCTACGACCTCACCTTCTACGTGTTAGAACGCTGAGCTACGACCTCACCTTCTACATGTTAGAACGCTGAGCTACGACCTCACCTTCTACATGTTAGAACGCTGAGCTACGACCTCACCTTCTACGTGTTAGAACGCTGAGCTACGACCTCACCTTCTACATGTTAGAACGCTGAGCTACGACCTCACCTTCTACATGTTAGAACGCTGAGCTACGACCTCACCTTCTACATGTTAGAACGCTGAGCTACGACCTCACCTTCTACATGTTAGAACGCTGAGCTACGACCTCACCTTCTACATATTAGAACGCTGAGCTACGACCTCACCTTCTACGTGTTAGAACGCTGAGCTACGACCTCACCTTCTACGTGTTAGAACGCTGAGCTACGACCTCACCTTCTACGTGTTAGAACGCTGCGCTACGACCTCACCTTCTACGTGTTAGAACGCTGAGCTACGACCTCACCTTCTACGTGTTAGAACACAGCTACGACCTCACCTTCTACATGTTAGAACACAGCTACGACCTCACCTTCTACATGTTAGAACACAGCTACGACCTCACCTTCTACGTGTTAGAACACAGCTACGACCTCACCTTCTACATGTTAGAACACAGCTACGACCTCACCTTCTACGTGTTAGAACACAGCTACGACCTCACCTTCTACGTGTTAGAACACAGCTACGACCTCACCTTCTACGTGTTAGAACACAGCTACGACCTCACCTTCTACATGTTAGAACACAGCTACGACCTCACCTTCTACGTGTTAGAACACAGCTACGACCTCACCTTCTACGTGTTAGAACACAGCTACGACCTCACCTTCTACGTGTTAGAACACAGCTACGACCTCACCTTCTACGTGTTAGAACACAGCTACGACCTCACCTTCTACGTGTTAGAACACAGCTACGACCTCACCTTCTACATGTTAGAACACAGCTACGACCTCACCTTCTACGTGTTAGAACACAGCTACGACCTCACCTTCTACGTGTTAGAACACAGCTACGACCTCACCTTCTACGTGTTAGAACACAGCTACGACCTCACCTTCTACGTGTTAGAACACAGCTACGACCTCACCTTCTACGTGTTAGAACACAGCTACGACCTCACCTTCTACGTGTTAGAACACAGCTACGACCTCACCTTCTACGTGTTAGAACGCTGAGCTACGACCTCACCTTCTACGTGTTAGAACGCTGAGCTACGACCTCACCTTCTACGTGTTAGAACGCTGAGCTACGACCTCACCTTCTACGTGTTAGAACGCTGAGCTACGACCTCACCTTCTACGTGTTAGAACGCTGAGCTACGACCTCACCTTCTACGTGTTAGAACGCTGAGCTACGACCTCACCTTCTACGTGTTAGAACGCTGAGCTACGACCTCACCTTCTACGTGTTAGAACGCTGAGCTACGACCTCACCTTCTACGTGTTAGAACGCTGAGCTACGACCTCACCTTCTACGTGTTAGAACGCTGAGCTACGACCTCATCTTCTACGTGTTAGAACGCTGAGCTACGACCTCACCTTCTACGTGTTAGAACGCTGAGCTACGACCTCACCTTCTACGTGTTAGAACGCTGAGCTACGACCTCACCTTCTACGTGTTAGAACGCTGAGCTACGACCTCACCTTCTACGTGTTAGAACGCTGAGCTACGACCTCACCTTCTACGTGTTAGAACGCTGAGCTACGACCTCACCTTCTACATGTTAGAACGCTGAGCTACGACCTCACCTTCTACATGTTAGAACGCTGAGCTACGACCTCACCTTCTACATATTAGAACGCTGAGCTACGACCTCACCTTCTACGTGTTAGAACGCTGAGCTACGACCTCACCTTCTACGTGTTAGAACGCTGAGCTACGACCTCACCTTCTACGTGTTAGAACGCTGCGCTACGACCTCACCTTCTACGTGTTAGAACGCTGAGCTACGACCTCACCTTCTACGTGTTAGAACACAGCTACGACCTCACCTTCTACATGTTAGAACACAGCTACGACCTCACCTTCTACATGTTAGAACACAGCTACGACCTCACCTTCTACGTGTTAGAACACAGCTACGACCTCACCTTCTACATGTTAGAACACAGCTACGACCTCACCTTCTACGTGTTAGAACACAGCTACGACCTCACCTTCTACGTGTTAGAACACAGCTACGACCTCACCTTCTACGTGTTAGAACACAGCTACGACCTCACCTTCTACATGTTAGAACACAGCTACGACCTCACCTTCTACGTGTTAGAACACAGCTACGACCTCACCTTCTACGTGTTAGAACACAGCTACGACCTCACCTTCTACGTGTTAGAACACAGCTACGACCTCACCTTCTACGTGTTAGAACACAGCTACGACCTCACCTTCTACGTGTTAGAACACAGCTACGACCTCACCTTCTACATGTTAGAACACAGCTACGACCTCACCTTCTACGTGTTAGAACACAGCTACGACCTCACCTTCTACGTGTTAGAACACAGCTACGACCTCACCTTCTACGTGTTAGAACACAGCTACGACCTCACCTTCTACGTGTTAGAACACAGCTACGACCTCACCTTCTACGTGTTAGAACACAGCTACGACCTCACCTTCTACGTGTTAGAACACAGCTACGACCTCACCTTCTACGTGTTAGAACGCTGAGCTACGACCTCACCTTCTACGTGTTAGAACGCTGAGCTACGACCTCACCTTCTACGTGTTAGAACGCTGAGCTACGACCTCACCTTCTACGTGTTAGAACGCTGAGCTACGACCTCACCTTCTACGTGTTAGAACGCTGAGCTACGACCTCACCTTCTACGTGTTAGAACGCTGAGCTACGACCTCACCTTCTACGTGTTAGAACGCTGAGCTACGACCTCACCTTCTACGTGTTAGAACGCTGAGCTACGACCTCACCTTCTACGTGTTAGAACGCTGAGCTACGACCTCACCTTCTACGTGTTAGAACGCTGAGCTACGACCTCATCTTCTACGTGTTAGAACGCTGAGCTACGACCTCACCTTCTACGTGTTAGAACGCTGAGCTACGACCTCACCTTCTACGTGTTAGAACGCTGAGCTACGACCTCACCTTCTACGTGTTAGAACGCTGAGCTACGACCTCACCTTCTACGTGTTAGAACGCTGAGCTACGACCTCACCTTCTACGTGTTAGAACGCTGAGCTACGACCTCACCTTCTACGTGTTAGAACGCTGAGCTACGACCTCACCTTCTACGTGTTAGAACGCTGAGCTACGACCTCACCTTCTACGTGTTAGAACGCTGAGCTACGACCTCCCCTTCTACGTGTTAGAACGCTGAGCTACGACCTCACCTTCTACATGTTAGAACGCTGAGCTACGACCTCACCTTCTACGTGTTAGAACGCTGAGCTACGACCTCACCTTCTACGTGTTAGAACGCTGCGCTACGACCTCACCTTCTACGTGTTAGAACGCTGCGCTACGACCTCACCTTCTACGTGTTAGAACGCTGAGCTACGACCTCACCTTCTACGTGTTAGAACGCTGAGCTACGACCTCACCTTCTACGTGTTAGAACGCTGAGCTACGACCTCACCTTCTACGTGTTAGAACGCTGAGCTACGACCTCACCTTCTACGTGTTAGAACGCTGAGCTACGACCTCACCTTCTACGTGTTAGAACGCTGAGCTACGACCTCACCTTCTACGTGTTAGAACGCTGAGCTACGACCTCACCTTCTACGTGTTAGAACGCTGAGCTACGACCTCATCTTCTACGTGTTAGAACGCTGAGCTACGACCTCACCTTCTACGTGTTAGAACGCTGAGCTACGACCTCACCTTCTACGTGTTAGAACGCTGAGCTACGACCTCACCTTCTACGTGTTAGAACGCTGAGCTACGACCTCACCTTCTACGTGTTAGAACGCTGAGCTACGACCTCACCTTCTACGTGTTAGAACGCTGAGCTACGACCTCACCTTCTACATGTTAGAACGCTGAGCTACGACCTCACCTTCTACGTGTTAGAACGCTGAGCTACGACCTCACCTTCTACGTGTTAGAACGCTGAGCTACGACCTCACCTTCTACGTGTTAGAACGCTGAGCTACGACCTCATCTTCTACATGTTAGAACGCTGAGCTACGACCTCACCTTCTACGTGTTAGAACGCTGAGCTACGACCTCACCTTCTACATGTTAGAACGCTGAGCTACGACCTCACCTTCTACGTGTTAGAACGCTGAGCTACGACCTCACCTTCTACGTGTTAGAACGCTGAGCTACGACCTCACCTTCTACGTGTTAGAACGCTGAGCTACGACCTCACCTTCTACGTGTTAGAACGCTGAGCTACGACCTCACCTTCTACGTGTTAGAACGCTGAGCTACGACCTCACCTTCTACGTGTTAGAACGCTGAGCTACGACCTCACCTTCTACATGTTAGAACGCTGAGCTACGACCTCACCTTCTACATGTTAGAACTCTGAGCTACGACCCTCACCTTCTACATGTTAGAACGCTGAGCTACGACCTCACCTTCTACATGTTAGAACGCTGAGCTACGACCTTGTACATAGTTCAAAGGAAGTGTACTCTGCACATCCAAACTACCTCAGGTGTTTTAGTTAGGTCAGTTGTAGTAGGGGTGATGGTTAGGTCAGTTGTAGGAGGGGTGAGTGATGGTTAGGTCAGTTGTAGGAGGGGTGAGTGATGGTTAGGTCAGTTGTAGGAGGGGGGAGGGATGGTTAGGTCAGTTGTAGTAGGGGTGATGGTTAGGTCAGTTGTAGGAGGGGTGAGTGATGGTTAGGTCAGTTGTAGGAGGGGTGAGTGATGGTTAGGTCATTTGTAGGAGGGGTGAGTGATGGTTAGGTCAGTTGTAGGAGGGGTGAGTGATGGTTAGGTCAGTTGTAGTAGGGGTGAGGGATGGTTAGGTCAGTTGTAGTAGGGGTGAGGGATGGTTAGGTCAGTTGTAGGAGGGGTGAGTGATGGTTAGGTCAGTTGTAGTAGGGGTGAGGGATGGTTAGGTCAGTTGTAGTAGGGTGAGTGATGGTTAGGTCAGTTGTAGGAGGGGTGAGTGATGGTTAGGTCAGTTGTAGGAGGGGTGAGTGATGGTTAGGTCAGTTGTAGGAGGGGTGAGTGATGGTTAGGTCAGTTGTAGTAGGGGTGAGGGATGGTTAGGTCAGTTGTAGTAGGGGTGAGGGATGGTTAGGTCAGTTGTAGTAGGGGTGAGGGATGGTTAGGTCAGTTGTAGTAGGGGTGAGGGATGGTTAGGTCAGTTGTAGTAGGGGTGAGGGATGGTTAGGTCAGTTGTAGTAGGGGTGAGGGATGGTTAGGTCAGTTGAAGTAGGGGTGAGGGATGGTTAGGTCAGTTGTAGTAGGGGTGAGGGATGGTTAGGTCAGTTGTAGTAGGGGTGAGGGATGGTTAGGTCAGTTGTAGTAGGGGTGAGGGATGGTTAGGTCAGTTGTAGTAGGGGTGAGGGATGGTTAGGTCAGTTGTAGTAGGGGTGAGGGATGGTTAGGTCAGTTGTAGTAGGGGTGAGGGATGGTTAGGTCAGTTGTAGTAGGGGTAAGGGATGGTTAGGTCAGTTGTAGTAGGGGTGAGGGATGGTTAGGTCAGTTGTAGTAGGGGTGAGGGATGGTTAGGTCAGTTGTAGTAGGGGTGAGGGATGGTTAGGTCAGTTGTAGTAGGGGTGAGGGATGGTTAGGTCAGTTGTAGTAGGGGTGAACGGTGTCGGTTAATGTTCAGTCTCTGTCTCAGATGTCAATGTTCTCCGCCGGTTAACGCCACGCCTGAGATCCAGCAGGTCTGGAACCACAGCGGGGTCGCACCAGAATCCATATCTTGGACCCAACTGGATGTCGATGTAAGTTGTGTGTTTTTTCGTGTGTCTGTGTTTTTTCGTGTGTCTGTGTTTTTTCGTGTTTTTCCCGTGTGTGTGTTTTTCCCGTGTGTGTGTTTTTTCGTGTGTTTGTGTGTGTGTTTTTTCGTGTGTCTGTGTTTGTGTGTGTGTTTTTTCGTGTGTTTGTGTGTGTGTGTTTTTCCGTGTGTCTGTGTTTGCGTGTGTTTTTCTGTGTGTCTGTGTTTGTGTGTGTGTGTTTTTCCGTGTGTCTGTGTTTGTGTGTGTGTGTTTTTCTGTGTGTCTGTGTTTGCGTGTGTTTTTCTGTGTGTCTGTGTTTGCGTGTGTTTTTCCGTGTGTCTGTGTTTGTGTGTGCTTTTCCGTGTGTCTGTGTGTGCGTGTGTCTGTGTTTGCGTGTGTGCTTTTCCGTGTGTCTGTGTTTGCGTGTGTGCTTTTCCGTGTGTCTGTGTTTGCGTGTGTGTTTTTCCGTGTGTCTGTGTTTGCGTGTGTGTTTTTCCATGTGTCTGTGTTTGCGTGTGTCTGTGTGTGCGTGTGTCTGTGTTTGCGTGTGTGCTTTTCCGTGTGTCTGTGTTTGCGTGTGTGTTTTTCCGTGTGTCTGTGTTTGCGTGTGTGTTTTTCCGTGTGTCTGTGTTTGCGTGTGTCTGTGTTTGCGTGTGTGTTTTTTCGTGTGTCTGTGTTTGTGTGTGTGCTTTTCCGTGTGTCTGTGTGTGCGTGTGTCTGTGTTTGCGTGTGTGCTTTTCCGTGTGTCTGTGTTTGCGTGTGTGTTTTTCCATGTGTCTGTGTTTGCGTGTGTGTTTTTCCGTGTGTCTGTGTTTGCGTGTGTCTGTGTTTGCGTGTGTCTGTGTTTGCGTGTGTCTGTGTTTGCGTGTGTCTGTGTTTGCGTGTGTCTGTGTTTGCGTGTGTCTGTGTTTGCGTGTGTGCTTTTCCGTGTGTTTGTGTGTGCGTGTGTGTCTGTGTGTGTGTTTTTCCGTGTGTGCGTGTGTGTTTTTCCGTGTGTCTGTGTTTGCGTGTGTCTGTGTTTGCGTGTGTCTGTGTTTGCGTGTGTCTGTGTTTGCGTGTGTCTGTGTTTGCGTGTGTCTGTGTTTGCGTGTGTCTGTGTTTGCGTGTGTGCTTTTCCGTGTGTTTGTGTGTGCGTGTGTGTCTGTGTGTGTGTTTTTCCGTGTGTGCGTGTGTGTTTTTCCGTGTGTGCGTGTGTGTTTTTCCGTGTGTCTGTGTTTGCGTGTGTGTTTTTCCGTGTGTCTGTGTGTGCGTGTGTGTTTTTCCGTGTGTGCGTGTGTTTTTCCGTGTGTCTGTGTTTGCGTGTGTTTTTCCGTGTGTCTGTGTTTGTGTGTCTGTGTTTTTCCGTGTGTCTGTGTTTGCGTGTGTCTGTGTTTGCGTGTGTCTGTGTTTGCGTGTGTCTGTGTTTGCGTGTGTGCTTTTCCGTGTGTCTGTGTGTGCGTGTGTCTGTGTTTGCGTGTGTGTTTTTCCGTGTGTCTGTGTGTGCGTGTGTGTTTTTCCATGTGTCTGTGTTTGCGTGTGTGTTTTTCCGTGTGTCTGTGTTTGCGTGTGTGCTTTTCCGTGTGTCTGTGTGTGCGTGTGTCTGTGTTTGCGTGTGTGTTTTTCCGTGTGTCTGTGTTTGCGTGTGTGTTTTTCCGTGTGTCTGTGTTTGCGTGTGTGTTTTTCCGTGTGTCTGTGTTTGCGTGTGTGCTTTTCCGTGTGTTTGTGTGTGCGTGTGTGTCTGTGTGTGTGTTTTTCCGTGTGTGCGTGTGTGTTTTTCCGTGTGTCTGTGTTTGCGTGTGTGTTTTTCCGTGTGTCTGTGTGTGCGTGTGTGTTTTTCCGTGTGTGCGTGTGTGTTTTTCCGTGTGTGCGTGTGTGTTTTTCCGTGTGTGCGTGTGTGTTTTTCCGTGTGTCTGTGTTTGCGTGTGTGTTTTTCCGTGTGTCTGTGTTTGCGTGTGTGTTTTTCCGTGTGTCTGTGTTTGCGTGTGTTTTTCCGTGTGTCTGTGTCTGCGTGCTTATGGGGCGTCCATGGTACCTTCTTATTGTTGTATTCTGTCTCGTACTGTTTTCCATTACAATAGTAAAATTAGATTGATTTCATGCTTGGACATAAAGTTGATTTTGACATCACTCAACTGTCCTTCCCCCGGTCTGTGTTGTAGGAGTGTTCTAGGCTGCGTGGGGAGTTTGTTGGGCCAGCTTGCGGCCTCCATGGTCCCTACATCCCTGACGTCCTCTTCTGGTCCGTCATCCTCTTCTTCACTACCTTCTTCCTCTCCTCCTTCCTCAAGCAGTTCAAGACCAAGCTCTACTTTCCCACCAAGGTTTGGCATTAGAGTAGGAGTGATGTGTCTGTCAGGGTTGTGTACTAGTGAGTTTAGGTCCTACCACTCTGCTCTCTCCTTTGGTTTGATCCTCTATACTTGAACTTTTACCTATTTTCTTTTCAGCTGTGCACTCCTTCTCACTCTCTGTCCTTCTGTGTTCCAGGTACGGTCGACCATCAGTGACTTTGCGGTCTTCCTGACCATCATGATCATGGTCCTGGTGGACTACCTGGTGGGCATTCCCTCCCCCAAACTGAATGTGCCTGACCGCTTTCAGGTACAGATTGGTTTCAAACTGTTAACTCTGAATTCCGTTTAGTTTGGGCCTTTAAATTGTTTAACGTTAAAAAAAAAAGTCTAAATTATTATATCTGAATACTTATTATTATTATTGTGTTAAGTGACACCACAAACAATGGACATTGTGAGAATTGTAAAAATCTGTTTGACTAAATGTCAATAATGTGGTCATCAAAATGCATATTAAATCATTTGAAAACATTAACGTGGCAATTTGTTAACCTTGTGTAAAAAATCACAATGCTGAATGTGACATTACGGGGTATAAGTCCAAATGTAAGACAAGTGCCATGCTAAGAACGTTCAAGTCTGTGGGACAGACCTTTTTGTGAAACCCCCGAAATCGGTGTGTTCATATTTGCTCTTGGCGGAAGGTATTCCTCAACCGATCAGAGTACGATCAATGTGACATTGTATTGCTAAGAAGTATTGGAAAGTCCTGAGGGTATTTCATGGTCATCGGACGTCTTTTCACTGAAATATCAGGTGAAATGTTTTTCCCTCACTTCTGTCGTTCAGGTGTTTTCAGAGAAACGGGGAAAAAACACAGCCGGATACAAAGTAGAGCTTCATAGCTACGTTCATGGGTTGTCAGGGATTGGTCCAAATTCCCATTTCGCCACCCCCATTTCCATGATGGGTGCTAGTTGCTAGCTGTGTGGGAGTGGCTGACACAGTTCGCTGAGGCAATAAGCCAGGCGAGAGGCAGCGCTGCTCCGCAGTGGCTGTAATGTGCCAGCGGCGAATTTTGTGATTGATTGGTTTTATTCTTTCATGTATAAACTATCAGAATTCAGTGGCAACAGCCTTACAATTGATTAAAAACACTGTTATTTAGCTATGACTAGGCTAATAATTTGCTGCAGTTCATCCTCTCATCACCAAAGTAACTCAACACCAAAAATAACATTACAATATAACCTAACTCCATTGTAGGTCTACCTTTTAAAAGTAAGCTATGTTATTATGCAAGTAGCTTTCTGTGTTCCAGTTCAGTGTGTGTGATAAAGTAGTATCAAAAGTTATCATTTCATAAATGGTTTAAAATTGTTACTAAGTTTTGCATAAAGCATTAAAATAATAATATGACCACCTTACCTGAAATGATTGGTCTTAAATTTGGGACCATTTGCGTAATATGGCATTTTAATTGAATTCATTTTACTTGTATTTGAATCATCTCGGTGTCCTCCGTCAGTCCTGAAAGTTCCTTAACAGTAGCTAGGTTTCCATCCAATTAGCGACATGAAACAAATCTGCGTATTTTCCCAGCAGTGGTGTTTTCACCAAACAGCGTGTGATGACGTAGTCCACACAAAATGAACTTTTTTGCGTACTGAATAAAAAATCTAAAGTTCAATGTATTTCCATCGCATTGTCAACTCTACAAAAACTGTTGCGTAAAATAGAAAATGTGCTTGCTCTGGTCTTGGTACAGGCTCTCAAGCCAACAGCTCTGATACAGTTCGGGAAGGCGCTGCGGGTAGGCTAGTCTACATTTATAGATTCTGTAGAACAAGTTTTTATTTGCCAAGCGGCAGTCAAGCATTGACCATCATGTCGCCAGAATAAGACCCTCAATATTAATTGGAAAGGAGCATCAAGCTCATCACTGTGCACTTTCACCACCCTGTGAAGTTCATCACAACTTATTTCATCTGTAGCCTAATAAACTGCATGTTTTCCTGGGTTGTAGTGGGAGGATCACACACCATCTCATCGAGACTCCAAGTTTACTTTGATATGATGGTTATTCTATCAATATTTGTGTATAAAGGTGTTTCCACCACCATTACTTGCATAATTAATTTTAGACACAAAAAGATTGCACCATGTCAAACGAACTGATTATCTGTCAGCATTTATACAATTGTACCGAAACTTCCTGTTTTCATCACAGCTGTCATAATTATTTTCAGACGTAGTCTTTACTCGCGTAAAACCTGTGGATGGAAACGTGGTTAATTTGACAAGCCTATCTTGAGATATTGAACAAAACGTGTTGAATCCAGACAGGTGGTTTGGTGCCAATATTGACTAGGGATTAACATCGACCTGTCCAACATTTTTTACCTTTTCCGATAACTTATTTTCAAGTTCTCAGCAATGGTCAGTCCTAGTTATAAATTGATTTGCATTTTAATGAGGGAAATAAGTAGTGGACCCCTCTGCAAAACATGACTTAGTACTTGGTGGAAAAACACTTGTTGGCAATCAGAGGTCAGACGTTTCTTGTAGTTGGCCACCAAGTTTGCACACATCTCGGGAGGGATTTTTTACCCACTCCTCTTTGCAGATCTTCTCCAAGTCATTAAGGTTTCGAGGCTGACGTTTGGCAACTCGAACCTTCAGCTCCCTCCACAAATTTTCTATGGGATTAAGGTCTGGAGACTGGCTAGGCCACTCCAGGACCTTAATGTGCTTATTCTTGAGCCACTCCTTTGTTGCCTTGGCCGTGTGTTTTGGGTCATTGTCATGCTGGAATAACCATCCACGACCCATTTTCAATGCCCTGGCTGAGGGAAGGAGGTTCTCACCCAAGATTTGACGGTACATGGCCCCGTCCATCGTCTCTTTGATGCGGTGAAGTTGTCCTGTCCCCTTAGCAGAAAAATACCCCCAAAGCATAATGTTTCCACCTCCATGTTTGACAGTGGGGATGGTGTTCTTGGGGTCATAGGCAGCATTCCTCCTCCTCCAAACATGGCGAGTTGAGTTGATGCCAAAGAGCTCCATTTTGGTGTCATCTGACCACAACACTTTCACCCAGTTGTCCTCTGAATCATTCAGATGTTCATTGGCAAACTTCAGACGGCATGTATATGTGCTTTCTTGAGCAGGGGGGCCTTGCGGGCGCTGCAGGATTTCAGTCCTTCACAGCGTAGTGTGTTACCAATTGTTTTCTTGGTGACTATGGTCCCAGCTGCTTTGAGATCATTGACAAGATCCTCCCGTGTAGTTCTGGGCTGATTCCTCACCGTTCTCATGATCATTGCAACTCCACGAGGTGAGGTCTTGCATGGAGCCCCAGGCCGAGGGAGATTGACAGTTCTTTTGTGTTTATCGCACCAACTGTTGTCACCTTCTCACTAAGCTGCTTGACGATGGTCTTGTAGCCCATTCCAGCCTTGTGTAGGTCTACAATCTTGTCCCTGACATTCTTGGAGAGCTCTTTGGTCTTGGCCATGGTGGAGAGTTTGGAATCTGATTGATTGGAATCTGATTGATTGATTGCTTCTGTGGACAGGTGTCTTTTATACAGGTAACAAACTGAGATTAGAGAGTGTGCTCCTAATCTCAGCTCGTTACCTGTATAAAAGACACCTGGGAGCCAGAAATCTTTCTGATTGAGAGGGGGTACTTATTTCCCTCATTAAAATGCAAATCAATTTATAACATTTTTGACATGTGTTTTTCTGGATGTTTTTGTTGTTATTCTGTCTCTCGCTGTTCAAATAAACCTACCATTAAAATTATAGACTGATCATTTCTTTGTCAGTGGGAAAACGTACAAAATCAGCAGGGGATCAAATACTTTCCCCCCCTCACTGTAGATAAGATAAAGAACCTGATTATAAATGGTTTTGATTGAATGAGATCAGAATATGGAAAATATTAACTCATTTATTTTGTCAACTTCCAGTTATAAAGAGAGTAACCTGGATAGCACTGCCCTATTTTAGAGTATTATCAACCTACTATTTGAGACACTGGTGTACTGTATGTGTTGTGACCTACTGGTTTACTGTGTGTGTTGTGACCTACTGGTTTACTGTATGTGTTGTGACCTACTGGTTTACTGTGTGTGTTGTGACCTACTGGTGTACTGTATGTGTTGTGACCTACTGGTTTACTGTATGTGTTGTGACCTACTGGTTTACTGTATGTGTTGTGACCTACTGGTTTACTGTGTGTGTTGTGACCTACTGGTTTACTGTATGTGTTGTGACCTACTGGTGTACTGTGTGTGTTGTGACCTACTGGTTTACTGTATGTGTTGTGACCTACTGGTTTACTGTGTGTGTTGTGACCTACTGGTGTACTGTGTGTGTTGTGACCTACTGGTTTACTGTGTGTGTTGTGACCTACTGGTTTACTGTATGTGTTGTGACCTACTGGTTTACTGTGTGTGTTGTGGCCTACTGGTTTACTGTATGTGTTGTGATCTACTGGTGTACTGTGTGTGTTGTGACCTACTGGTTTACTGTGTGTGTTGTGACCTACTGGTTACTGTATGTGTTGTGACCTACTGGTTTACTGTGTGTGTTGTGACCTACTGGTTTACTGTGTGTGTTGTGACCTACTGGTTTACTGTGTGTGTTGTAACCTACTGGTTTACTGTGTGTGTTGTGACCTCCTGGTGTACTGTATGTGTTGTGACCTACTGGTTTACTGTATGTGTTGTAACCTACTGGTTTACAGTGTGTTGTGACCTACTGGTTTACTGTGTGTGTTGTGACCTACTGGTTTACTGTATGTGTTGTGACCTACTGGTTTACTGTGTGTGTTGTAACCTACTGGTTTACTGTGTGTGTTGTGATCTACTGGTGTACTGTATGTGTTGTGACCTACTGGTTTACTGTATGTGTTGTAACCTACTGGTTTACTGTGTGTGTTGTGACCTACTGGTTTACTGTATGTGTTGTGACCTACTGGTGTACTGTGTGTGTTGTGACCTACTGGTTTACTGTGTGTGTTGTGACCTACTGGTTTACTGTGTGTGTTGTAACCTACTGGTTTACTGTGTGTGTTGTAACCTACTGGTGTACTGTATGTGTTGTGAGCTACTGGTTTACTGTGTGTGTTGTGACCTACTGGTTTACTGTATGTGTTGTGACCTACTGGTTTACTGTATGTGTTGTGACCTACTGGTTTACTGTATGTGTTGTGATCTACTGGTGTACTGTGTGTGTTGTGACCTACTGGTGTACTGTGTGTGTTGTGACCTACTGGTGTACTGTGTGTGTTGTGACCTACTGGTGTACTGTGTGTGTTGTGACCTACTGGTTTACTGTGTGTGTTGTGACCTACTGGTTTACTGTATGTGTTGTGACCTACTGGTGTACTGTGTGTGTTGTGACCTACTGGTGTACTGTGTGTGTTGTGACCTACTGGTGTACTGTGTGTGTTGTGACCTACTGGTTTACTGTATGTGTTGTGACCTACTGGTTTACTGTATGTGTTGTGACCTACTGGTTTACTGTATGTGTTGTGACCTACTGGTTTACTGTATGTGTTGTGACCTACTGGTTTACTGTATGTGTTGTGACCTACTGGTTTACTGTGTGTGTTGTGACCTACTGGTTTATTGTGTGTGTTGTGACCTACTGGTTTACTGTGTGTGTTGTGACCTACTGGTTTACTGTGTGTGTTGTGACCTACTGGTGTACTGTGTGTGTTGTGACCTACTGGTGTACTGTGTGTGTTGTGACCTACTGGTTTACTGTGTGTGTTGTGACCTACTGGTTTACTGTATGTGTTGTGACCTACTGGTGTACTGTGTGTGTTGTGACCTACTGGTGTACTGTGTGTGTTGTGACCTACTGGTTTACTGTATGTGTTGTGACCTACTGGTTTACTGTATGTGTTGTGACCTACTGGTTTACTGTATGTGTTGTGACGTTCTTTCCTGACCGTGCCTGCTCCTCTAGCCCACGTCTGAGAACCGTGGCTGGCTGATCTCCCCGCTTGGGACCAACCCCTGGTGGACCATGCTGGCTGCAGCCATCCCTGCCCTGCTCTGCACCATCCTCATCTTCATGGACCAACAGATCACCGCTGTCATCATCAACAGGAAGGAGCACAAACTCAAGGTGAGAGACAGACTGGAAGACTGATATCTAGAGAGAGAGGTTGTGACGAAGAAAAGCGGCACTTGCATGTTGTGTAGCAATACTAGATCAGGTGACTACTTGAACCCTGACCAGGTACACACAGTCTGGATTTCCAGACTGAGACATCTACTATTTACCTTACATAACTATAGAACAACTGCACTAGGTTTATACAAATCTATGATTTGCTTGCAACGTGTGCGTGTGCCTTTCCCGAGAGTTGGAGCTTGGAGGTACTAGTATCATGGACATCTCCTTTGTTCTGTTGTATCCTGGTTGTCCTCTCTCCTGACTGTCCTCTCTCCTGACTCTCACCACCTCCCTGGTTGGCCCCTCTCCTGACTGTCACCCCTTCCCTGGTTGGCCTCTCTCCTGACTCTCACCCCTCCCTGGTTGTCCTCTCTCCTGACTGTCACCGCTTCCCTGGTTGGCCTCTCTCCTGACTGTCACACCTTCCCTGGTTGTCCTCTCTCCTGACTCTCACACCTTCCCTGGTTGGCCTCTCTCCTGACAGACTCTTCCCTGGTTGGCCCCTCTCCTGACTCTCACCCCTTCCCTGGTTGGCCCCTCTCCTGACTCTCACCCCTTCCCTGGTTGGCCCCTCTCCTGACTCTCACCCCTTCCCTGGTTGGCCTCTCTCCTGACTCTCACCCCTTCCCTAATTGGCCTCTCTCCTGACTCTCACCCCTTCCCTGGTTGGCCTCTCTCCTGACTCTCACCCCTTCCCTGGTTGGCCTCTCTCCTGACTCTCACCCCTTCCCTGGTTGGCCTCTCTCCTGACTCTCACCCCTTCCCTGGTTGGCCTCTCTCCTGACTCTCACCCCTTCCCTGGTTGGCCTCTCTCCTGACTCTCACCCCTCCCTGGTTGTCCTCTCTCCTGACTCTCACCACCTCCCTGGTTGGCCTCTCTCCTGACTCTCACCCCTTCGCTGGTTGTCCTCTCTCCTGACTCTCACACCTTCCCTGGTTGGCCTCTCTCCTGACTGACTCCTCCCTGGTTGTCCTCTCTCCTGACTCTCACCCCTTCCCTGGTTGGCCCCTCTCCTGACTCTCACCCCTTCCCTGGTTGTCCTCTCTCCTGACTCTCACCCCTTCCCTGGTTGTCCCCTCTCCTGACTCTCACCCCTTCCCTGGTTGTCCCCTCTCCTCGCTCTCACCACCTCCCTGGTTGTCCTCTCTCCTGACTCTCACCCCTTCCCTGGTTGGCCCCTCTCCTGACTCTCACCCCTTCCCTGGTTGTCCTCTCTCCTGACTCTCACCCCTTCCCTGGTTGGCCCCTCTCCTGACTCTCACCCCTTCCCTGGTTGTCCTCTCTCCTGACTCTCACCCCTTCCCTGGTTGTCCTCTCTCCTGACTCTCACCCCTTCCCTGGTTGTCCTCTCTCCTGACTCTCACCCCTTCCCTGGTTGGCCTCTCTCCTGACTCTCACCCCTTCCCTGGTTGGCCTCTCTCCTGACTCTCACCCCTCCCTGGTTGGCCTCTCTCCTGACTCTCACCACCTCCCTGGTTGTCCTCTCTCCTGACTGTCACACCTTCCCTGTTTGTCCTCTCTCCTGACTCTCACCCCTTCGCTGGTTGTCCTCTCTCCTGACTCTCACACCTTCCCTGGTTGGCCTCTCTCCTGACTGACTCCTCCCTGGTTGTCCTCTCTCCTGACTCTCACCCCTTCCCTGGTTGTCCTCTCTCCTGACTCTCACCCCTTCCCTGGTTGTCCTCTCTCCTGACTCTCACCCCTTCCCTGGTTGTCCCCTCTCCTCGCTCTCACCACCTCCCTGGTTGTCCTCTCTCCTCGCTCTCACCACCTCCCTGGTTGGCCCCTCTCCTGACTCTCACCCCTTCCCTGGTTGTCCTCTCTCCTGACTCTCACCCCTTCCCTGGTTGGCCCCTCTCCTGACTTTCACCCCTTCCCTGGTTGTCCTCTCTCCTGACTCTCACCCCTTCCCTGGTTGGCCCCTCTCCTGACTCTCACCCCTTCCCTGGTTGTCCTCTCTCCTGACTCTCACCCCTTCCCTGGTTGTCCTCTCTCCTGACTCTCACCCCTTCCCTGGTTGTCCTCTCTCCTGACTCTCATCCCTTCCCTGGTTGGCCCCTCTCCTCGCTCTCACCACCTCCCTGGTTGTCCTCTCTCCTGACTCTCACCCCTCCCTGGTTGGCCTCTCTCCTAACTCTTACCCCTTCCCTGGTTGTCCTCTCTCCTGACTCTCACCCCTTCCCTGGTTGTCCTCTCTCCTGACTCTCACCCCTTCCCTGGTTGTCCTCTCTCCTGACTCTCACCCCTTCCCTGGTTGTCCTCTCTCCTGACTCTCACCCCTTCCCTGGTTGTCCTCTCTCCTGACTCTCACCCCTTCCCTGGTTGTCCTCTCTCCTGACTCTCACCCCTTCCCTGGTTGTCCTCTCTCCTGACTCTCACCCCTTCCCTGGTTGTCCTCTCTCCTGACTCTCACCCCTTCCCTGGTTGTCCTCTCTCCTGACTCTCACCTCTTCCCTGGTTGGCCCCTCTCCTGACTCTCACCCCTTCCCTGGTTGTCCCCTCTCCTGACTCTCACCACCTCCCTGGTTGGCCCCTCTCCTGACTCTCACCCCTTCCCTGGTTGTCCCCTCTCCTGACTCTCACCACCTCCCTGGTTGTCCTCTCTCCTGACTCTCACCCCTTCCCTGGTTGGCCTCTCTCCTGACTCTCACCCCTTTCCTGGTTGGCCTCTCTCCTGACTCTCACCCCTTCCCTGGTTGGCCTCTCTCCTGACTCTCACCCCTTCCCTGGTTGGCCTCTCTCCTGACTCTCACCCCTTCCCTGGTTGGCCTCTCTCCTGACTCTCACCCCTTCCCTGGTTGGCCTCTCTCCTGACTCTCACCCCTTTCCTGGTTGGCCTCTCTCCTGACTCTCACCCCTTCCCTGGTTGGCCTCTCTCCTGACTCTCACCACCTCCCTGGTTGTCCTCTCTCCTGACTCTCACCCCTCCCTGGTTGGCCTCTCTCCTGACTCTCACCACCTCCCTGGTTGTCCTCTCTCCTGACTCTCACCCCTTCCCTGGTTGGCCCCTCTCCTGACTCTCACCCCTTCCCTGGTTGTCCCCTCTCCTGACTCTCACCCCTTCCCTGGTTGTCCTCTCTCCTGACTCTCACCCCTTCCCTGGTTGTCCCCTCTCCTGACACTCACCCCTTCCCTGGTTTGCCTCTCCTGACTCTCACCCCTTCCCTGGTTGGCCTCTTTCCTGACTCTCACCCCTTCCCTGGTTGGCCCCTCTCCTGACTCTCACCCCTTCCCTGGTTGTCCTCTCTCCTGACTCTCACCCCTTCCCTGGTTGTCCTCTCTCCTGACTGTCACCTCTTCCCTTGTTGGCCTCTCTCCTGACTCTCACCCCTTCCCTGGTTGTCCTCTCTCCTGACTCTCACCCCTTCCCTGGTTGTCCACTCTCCTGACTCTCACCCCTTCCCTGGTTGTCCTCTCTCCTGACTCTTACCCCTTCCCTGGTTGTCCTCTCTCCTGACTCTTACCCCTTCCCTGGTTGGCCCCTCTCCTGACTCTCACCCCTTCCCTGGTTGTCCTCTCTCCTGACTCTCACCCCTTCCCTGGTTGGCCCCTCTCCTGACTCTCACCCCTTCCCTGGTTGTCCCCTCTCCTCGCTCTCACCACCTCCCTGGTTGTTCTCTCTCCTGACTCTCACCCCTTCCCTGGTTGGCCCCTCTCCTGACTCTCACCCCTTCCCTGGTTGTTCCCTCTCCTGACTCTCACCACCTCCCTGGTTGTCCTCTCTCCTGACTCTCACCCCTTCCCTGGTTGGCCTCTCTCCTGACTCTCACCCCTTTCCTGGTTGGCCTCTCTCCTGACTCTCACCCCTTCCCTGGTTGGCCTCTCTCCTGACTCTCACCCCTTCCCTGGTTGTCCTCTCTCCTGACTCTCACCCCTTCCCTGGTTGTCCTCTCTCCTGACTCTCACCCCTTCCCTGGTTGTCCTCTCTCCTGACTCTCACCCCTTCCCTGGTTGTCCCCTCTCCTCGCTCTCACCACCTCCCTGGTTGTCCTCTCTCCTCGCTCTCACCACCTCCCTGGTTGGCCCCTCTCCTGACTCTCACCCCTTCCCTGGTTGGCCCCTCTCCTGACTCTCACCCCTTCCCTGGTTGTCCTCTCTCCTGACTCTCACCCCTTCCCTGGTTGGCCCCTCTCCTGACTCTCACCCCTTCCCTGGTTGTCCTCTCTCCTGACTCTCACCCCTTCCCTGGTTGTCCTCTCTCCTGACTCTCACCCCTTCCCTGGTTGTCCTCTCTCCTGACTCTCATCCCTTCCCTGGTTGGCCCCTCTCCTCGCTCTCACCACCTCCCTGGTTGTCCTCTCTCCTGACTCTCACCCCTCCCTGGTTGGCCTCTCTCCTAACTCTTACCCCTTCCCTGGTTGTCCTCTCTCCTGACTCTCACCCCTTCCCTGGTTGTCCTCTCTCCTGACTCTCACCCCTTCCCTGGTTGTCCTCTCTCCTGACTCTGACCCCTTCCCTGGTTGTCCTCTCTCCTGACTCTCACCCCTTCCCTGGTTGTCCTCTCTCCTGACTCTCACCCCTTCCCTGGTTGTCCTCTCTCCTGACTCTCACCCCTTCCCTGGTTGTCCTCTCTCCTGACTCTCACCCCTTCCCTGGTTGTCCTCTCTCCTGACTCTCACCCCTTCCCTGGTTGTCCTCTCTCCTGACTCTCACCCCTTCCCTGGTTGTCCTCTCTCCTGACTCTCACCCCTTCCCTGGTTGTCCTCTCTCCTGACTCTCACCTCTTCCCTGGTTGGCCCCTCTCCTGACTCTCACCCCTTCCCTGGTTGTCCCCTCTCCTGACTCTCACCACCTCCCTGGTTGGCCCCTCTCCTGACTCTCACCCCTTCCCTGGTTGTCCCCTCTCCTGACTCTCACCACCTCCCTGGTTGTCCTCTCTCCTGACTCTCACCCCTTCCCTGGTTGGCCTCTCTCCTGACTCTCACCCCTTTCCTGGTTGGCCTCTCTCCTGACTCTCACCCCTTCCCTGGTTGGCCTCTCTCCTGACTCTCACCCCTTCCCTGGTTGGCCTCTCTCCTGACTCTCACCCCTTCCCTGGTTGGCCTCTCTCCTGACTCTCACCCCTTCCCTGGTTGGCCTCTCTCCTGACTCTCACCCCTTTCCTGGTTGGCCTCTCTCCTGACTCTCACCCCTTCCCTGGTTGGCCTCTCTCCTGACTCTCACCACCTCCCTGGTTGTCCTCTCTCCTGACTCTCACCCCTCCCTGGTTGGCCTCTCTCCTGACTCTCACCACCTCCCTGGTTGTCCTCTCTCCTGACTCTCACCCCTTCCCTGGTTGGCCCCTCTCCTGACTCTCACCCCTTCCCTGGTTGTCCCCTCTCCTGACTCTCACCCCTTCCCTGGTTGTCCTCTCTCCTGACTCTCACCCCTTCCCTGGTTGTCCCCTCTCCTGACACTCACCCCTTCCCTGGTTTGCCTCTCCTGACTCTCACCCCTTCCCTGGTTGGCCTCTTTCCTGACTCTCACCCCTTCCCTGGTTGGCCCCTCTCCTGACTCTCACCCCTTCCCTGGTTGTCCTCTCTCCTGACTCTCACCCCTTCCCTGGTTGTCCTCTCTCCTGACTGTCACCTCTTCCCTTGTTGGCCTCTCTCCTGACTCTCACCCCTTCCCTGGTTGTCCTCTCTCCTGACTCTCACCCCTTCCCTGGTTGTCCTCTCTCCTGACTCTCACCCCTTCCCTGGTTGTCCTCTCTCCTGACTCTTACCCCTTCCCTGGTTGTCCTCTCTCCTGACTCTTACCCCTTCCCTGGTTGGCCCCTCTCCTGACTCTCACCCCTTCCCTGGTTGTCCTCTCTCCTGACTCTCACCCCTTCCCTGGTTGGCCCCTCTCCTGACTCTCACCCCTTCCCTGGTTGTCCCCTCTCCTCGCTCTCACCACCTCCCTGGTTGTTCTCTCTCCTGACTCTCACCCCTTCCCTGGTTGGCCCCTCTCCTGACTCTCACCCCTTCCCTGGTTGTCCCCTCTCCTGACTCTCACCACCTCCCTGGTTGTCCTCTCTCCTGACTCTCACCCCTTCCCTGGTTGGCCTCTCTCCTGACTCTCACCCCTTTCCTGGTTGGCCTCTCTCCTGACTCTCACCCCTTCCCTGGTTGGCCTCTCTCCTCTCTCACCCCTTCCCTGGTTGGCCTCTCTCCTGACTCTCACCCCTTCCCTGGTTGGCCTCTCTCCTGACTCTCACCCCTTCCCTGGTTGGCCTCTCTCCTGACTCTCACCCCTTTCCTGGTTGGCCTCTCTCCTGACTCTCACCCCTTCCCTGGTTGGCCTCTCTCCTGACTCTCACCACCTCCCTGGTTGTCCTCTCTCCTGACTCTCACCCCTCCCTGGTTGGCCTCTCTCCTGACTCTCACCACCTCCCTGGTTGTCCTCTCTCCTGACTCTCACCCCTTCCCTGGTTGGCCCCTCTCCTGACTCTCACCCCTTCCCTGGTTGTCCCCTCTCCTGACTCTCACCCCTTCCCTGGTTGTCCTCTCTCCTGACTCTCACCCCTTCCCTGGTTGTCCCCTCTCCTGACTCTCACCCCTTCCCTGGTTTGCCTCTCCTGACTCTCACCCCTTCCCTGGTTGGCCTCTTTCCTGACTCTCACCCCTTCCCTGGTTGGCCCCTCTCCTGACTCTCACCCCTTCCCTGGTTGTCCTCTCTCCTGACTCTCACCCCTTCCCTGGTTGTCCTCTCTCCTGACTGTCACCTCTTCCCTTGTTGGCCTCTCTCCTGACTCTCACCCCTTCCCTGGTTGTCCTCTCTCCTGACTCTCACCCCTTCCCTGGTTGTCCTCTCTCCTGACTCTCACCCCTTCCCTGGTTGTCCTCTCTCCTGACTCTTACCCCTTCCCTGGTTGTCCTCTCTCCTGACTCTTACCCCTTCCCTGGTTGGCCCCTCTCCTGACTCTCACCCCTTCCCTGGTTGTCCTCTCTCCTGACTCTCACCCCTTCCCTGGTTGGCCCCTCTCCTGACTCTCACCCCTTCCCTGGTTGTCCCCTCTCCTCGCTCTCACCACCTCCCTGGTTGTTCTCTCTCCTGACTCTCACCCCTTCCCTGGTTGGCCCCTCTCCTGACTCTCACCCCTTCCCTGGTTGTCCTCTCTCCTGACTCTCACCCCTTCCCTGGTTGGCCCCTCTCCTGACTCTCACCCCTTCCCTGGTTGGCCCCTCTCCTGACTCTCACCCCTTCCCTGGTTGGCCTCTCTCCTGACTCTCACCCCTTCCCTGGTTGGCCTCTCTCCTGACTCTCACCCCTTCCCTGGTTGGCCTCTCTCCTGACTCTCGCCCCTTCCCTGGTTGGCCTCTCTCCTGACTCTCGCCCCTTCCCTGGTTGGCCTCTCTCCTGACTCTCGCCCCTTCCCTGGTTGGCCTCTCTCCTGACTCTCACCCCTTCCCTGGTTGGCCTCTCTCCTGACTCTCACCCCTCCCTGGTTGGCCTCTCTCCTGACTCTCACCACCTCCCTGGTTGGCCTCTCTTCTGACTGTCACACCTTCCCTGTTTGTCCTCTCTCCTGACTCTCACCCCTTCGCTGGTCGTCCTCTCTCCTGACTCTCACACCTTCCCTGGTTGGCCTCTCTCCTGACTGACTCCTCCCTGGTTGGCCTCTCTCCTGACTCTCACCCCTTCCCTGGTTGGCCCCTCTTCTGACTCTCACCCCTTCCCTGGTTGGCCCCTCTCCTGACTCTCACCCCTTCCCTGGTTGTCCTCTCTCCTGACTCTCACCCCTTCCCTGGTTGTCCTCTCTCCTGACTCTCACTCCTTCCCTGGTTGTCCTCTCTCCTGACTCTCACCCCTTCCCTGGTTGTCCCCTCTCCTCGCTCTCACCACCTCCCTGGTTGTCCTCTCTCCTCGTTCTCACCACCTCCCTGGTTGGCCCCTCTCCTGACTCTCACCCCTTCCCTGGTTGTCCTCTCTCCTGACTCTCACCCCTTCCCTGGTTGGCCCCTCTCCTGACTCTCACCCCTTCCCTGGTTGGCCCCTCTCCTGACTCTCATCCCTTCCCTGGTTGGCCCCTCTCCTCGCTCTCACCACCTCCCTGGTTGTCCTCTCTCCTGACTCTCACCCCTCCCTGGTTGGCCTCTCTCCTAACTCTTACCCCTTCCCTGGTTGTCCTCTCTCCTGACTCTCACCCCTTCCCTGGTTGTCCTCTCTCCTGACTCTCACCCCTTCCCTGGTTGTCCTCTCTCCTGACTCTCACCCCTTCCCTGGTTGTCCTCTCTCCTGACTCTCACCCCTTCCCTGGTTGTCCTCTCTCCTGACTCTCACCCCTTCCCTGGTTGTCCTCTCTCCTGACTCTCACCCCTTCCCTGGTTGTCCTCTCTCCTGACTCTCACCCCTTCCCTGGTTGTCCTCTCTCCTGACTCTCACCCCTTCCCTGGTTGTCCTCTCTCCTGACTCTCACCCCTTCCCTGGTTGTCCTCTCTCCTGACTCTCACCCCTTCCCTGGTTGTCCTCTCTCCTGACTCTCACCTCTTCCCTGGTTGGCCCCTCTCCTGACTCTCACCCCTTCCCTGGTTGTCCCCTCTCCTGACTCTCACCACCTCCCTGGTTGGCCCCTCTCCTGACTCTCACCCCTTCCCTGGTTGTCCCCTCTCCTGACTCTCACCACCTCCCTGGTTGTCCTCTCTCCTGACTCTCACCCCTTCCCTGGTTGGCCTCTCTCCTGACTCTCACCCCTTTCCTGGTTGGCCTCTCTCCTGACTCTCACCCCTTCCCTGGTTGGCCTCTCTCCTGACTCTCACCCCTTCCCTGGTTGGCCTCTCTCCTGACTCTCACCACCTCCCTGGTTGGCCTCTCTCCTGACTCTCACCCCTCCCTGGTTGGCCTCTCTCCTGACTCTCACCACCTCCCTGGTTGTCCTCTCTCCTGACTCTCACCCCTCCCTGGTTGGCCTCTCTCCTAACTCTCACCACCTCCCTGGTTGTCCTCTCTCCTGACTCTCACCCCTTCCCTGGTTGGCCCCTCTCCTGACTCTCACCCCTTCCCTGGTTGTCCCCTCTCCTGACTCTCACCCCTTCCCTGGTTGTCCTCTCTCCTGACTCTCACCCCTTCCCTGGTTGTCCCCTCTCCTGACACTCACCCCTTCCCTGGTTTGCCTCTCCTGACTCTCACCCCTTCCCTGGTTGGCCTCTTTCCTGACTCTCACCCCTTCCCTGGTTGTCCCCTCTCCTGACTCTCACCCCTTCCCTGGTTGTCCCCTCTCCTGACTCTCACCCCTTCCCTGGTTGTCCCCTCTCCTGGCTCTCACCCCTTCCCTGGTTGGCCTCTCCTGACTCTCACCCCTTCCCTGGTTGGCCTCTCTCCTGACTCTCACCCCTTCCCTGGTTGGCCCCTCTCCTGACTCTCACCCCTTCCCTGGTTGGCCCCTCTCCTGACTCTCACCCCTTCCCTGGTTGGCCCCTCTCCTGACTCTCACCCCTTCCTGGTTGGCCTCTCCTGACTCTCACCCCTTCCCTGGTTGGCCTCTCTCCTGACTCTCACCCCTTCCCTGGTTGGCCCCTCTCCTGACTTTCACCCCTTCCCTGGTTGGCCCCTCTCCTGACTCTCACCCCTTCCCTGGTTGGCCCCTCTCCTGACTCTCACCCCTTCCCTGGTTGGCCCCTCTCCTGACTCTCACCCCTTCCCTGGTTGTCCTCTCTCCTGACTCTCACCCCTTCCCTGGTTGGCCCCTCTCCTGACTCTCACCCCTTCCCTGGTTGGCCCCTCTCCTGACTCTCACCCCTTCCCTGGTTGTCCTCTCTCCTGACTCTCACCCCTTCCCTGGTTGGCCCCTCTCCTGACTCTCACCCCTTCCCTGGTTGGCCCCTCTCCTGACTCTCACCCCTTCCCTGGTTGGCCCCTCTCCTGACTCTCACCCCTTCCCTGGTTGTCCTCTCTCCTGACTCTCACCCCTTCCCTGGTTAGCCCCTCTCCTGACTCTCACCCCTTCCCTGGTTGGCCCCTCTCCTGACTCTCACCCCTTCCCTGGTTGTCCTCTCTCCTGACTCTCACCCCTTCCCTGGTTGGCCCCTCTCCTGACTCTCACCCCTTCCCTGGTTGGCCCCTCTCCTGACTCTCACCCCTTCCCTGGTTGTCCTCTCTCCTGACTCTCACCCCTTCCCTGGTTGGCCCCTCTCCTGACTCTCACCCCTTCCCTGGTTGTCCTCTCTCCTGACTCTCCCCCCCTGGTTGTCCTCTCTCCTGACGGACTGTCTCACCCCCCCATCAGAAAGGCTGTGGCTACCACCTGGATCTTCTGGTGGTGTCTGTGATGCTGGGGGTGTGCTCCATCATGGGCCTGCCCTGGTTCGTAGCGGCCACCGTGCTCTCCATCTCCCACGTCAACAGTCTGAAGCTGGAGTCAGAGTGCTCGGCTCCCGGGGAACAGCCCAAGTTCCTGGGGATCAGAGAGCAGAGGGTCACCAGCTTCATGATCTTCATCCTTATGGGCTGCTCTGTCTTCATGACCTCGGTGCTCAAGGTGAGATGACTCTGTTATAGACTGGTAGGATGTTCCAAATCAAGAAGAGATGCTCTTATAGGATAGCAGGCTGGTGCCCAATTTCTTGATCAGATCCTCAACATCCTTTCACTGTTTTGGAACATCATTTATTTTTGATAGCAGAGTGATGAGGAAAGGGAAGTATTATTTGGCACACCCCAGTGGTTTGTGGGTAAAGAAATGAGAAAAGGGTGAGGACTATGATTAAATGACTAAAAAGTACCTTCTGTTCCCTGTGTTGTCTTTCTAGTTCATCCCTATGCCAGTCCTCTACGGGGTGTTTCTCTACATGGGTGTGTCCTCACTCAAAGGCATCCAGGTCAGTCTGTGTGGTGTGGTATGTCATGTGATCAGTGAGGTAGGTTTACACTGCAGTGTTGCCCCCCCCCCCCCCCCCCCCACACTTGCTCAATGGTACATCTGAACCACAGGAGGTTGTTGGCACCTAATTAAAGAGAACAGACTAGTGGTAATGACTGGAGTGGAATCAGTGGAATGGTATCAAACACATGGTTTCCAGGTGTTTGATGCCATTCCATTTGCTGTTTTGGACATTATTATGAGCTGTCCTCCCCTCAGCAGCCTCCTGTGGTCTCAACATGGTTGTGTTGTGGTTGTCCTCTCCTGTAGTTCTTTGACCGTATCAAGCTGTTCTGCATGCCAGCCAAGCACCAGCCGGACCTGATCTACCTGCGCTACGTTCCCCTGTGGAAGGTCCATGTGTTTACCCTGGTGCAGCTCACCTGCCTGGTGCTGCTGTGGGTCATCAAGGCGTCCGCCGCCGCCGTCGTCTTCCCCATGATGGTAAGAATATGGATATGCTGTTAGTATGGCGCTAGAAAGACACTTCACAGAAACACAAGTATGATCTGAAGACAGAGAATACGTCAAGCAAAGAGATGGCACAGAATTGGATTGTCAGTATGATGCCATTTTAATGAAGAGTTAAAAGTACAAGTCACTGATTTTGTTTTGGTGTCTCTAGGTGTTGGCCCTGGTGTTTATACGGAAGCTGCTGGATCTATGTTTCACCAACAGGGAGCTGAGCTGGCTGGACGACCTGATGCCTGAGAGCAAGAAGAAGAAGGAGGACGACAAGAAGAAGAAAGCCAAGGAGGTGTGCGTCCAACTGTTCTCACAGACTACTGCAGAGAGCTGTGACAGTCCCACTGTTCTCACAGACTACTGCAGAGAGCTGTGACAGTCCCACTGTTCTCACAGACTACTGCAGAGAGCTGTGACAGTCCCACTGTTCTCACAGACTACTGCAGAGAGCTGTGACAGTCCCACTGACACTTTCCCTCTGTTTCCCTGGTTACAGGAGGCTCAGCGCCTGCTGGAAGTGGAAGAGGGCATAGCACACCCCTACGACGGTCCGGGCATCCTCAAGACCCTCAAAGTCAGGTTAGTGGTTGGGGACAATTTTGATGCAGTATATCAATGTCCATTATACTTGTAGGAAGTCACGGCCCATTCACCATAGCCCATCAGTGCTGCTCCTCACGGGTTCTGTAATGTATTTAGAAGCACTTTGGAGAACTATGGACTTGTATATTCATGTAACAGGGAAGAGTAACCCCTTTTGAAGCACTGACCCGTCTCTCCCAAAGCAGGTGTGACAGCAGTGTTGAGTTGGACATGCCACACGACGCAGAGGAGAGAGCAGGGGTTGGTCTCAGTCTCAGGCCTGCTCTAGTCTCACCATGCACCACTCATACAGCTGCTCTCCCACCTGGTTGATTAACTGCCCATGACCACCTCGGACCGGTTTCATTCCACACCGCTGTTTCCTCCCCTCTGAAGGGCTTATGGAAGTGGACAGCCTTGTGGAATGAAATACAGCCCTCGTGTTTGATTTGTTGTTGAACATGACCCCCTGACCCTCAGCCCCATAACAACCACAAAGACAACCACCAGAAAAACGACCAATCACAGACTGTCCTTGCCATCAAGCAACTATTTCATCCAACTATTATATTTGAAGTAATACTAAATAGCTAATTTCCCTTAGTATTGCAATTTATTATGGTTATGATCGTTTTCTAATGGTCCTCTGTGATACTGTATGTTGACTGCAGCCAAGCAAAGATCATTCATGTGTTTGTTTCAGAAATGAGACGCACACTGGGGGGGGGTGTCCTTGTACGCCTGCTGAGGGTGGTTTGTGTTTCTTCCCCTGCAGTTTGGACCCCTCTATGGTAAACATTTCTGATGAAATGGCCAAAACCGCCAATTGGAAGTCTGTCTCCATGAACTCTGACAGTGCCAAAGCTCTGAAACATAGTGCCAGGTAGCTATAACTCCTCCTCGGTATGGTTCAGGTGTTCATCCTTCCTCTTCCTGTCTGGCTGCTGGGGCCAAACCCAGAAGCATGCTCCCATCCCTCTCAGAAAATCACACCCTGATAATCATTTTGACTAAATATTTAAACCAACAAATAAATACTTTTCTATTTAAATATTTTGAAAATGAATTCTGAAACTATTTAAAAATGTACATTAATTTCATGCACTTATCAATATGTGTCTCAATCACATGCTTTTAAGTGTGGGGGAATATTGATGAAACCTTGTATACGGCTATTATTGCTTACTCTCAAGATTGAGGGCCAGAGAAGGGAGCAAGTGTTCCCTTTTGGAATCCAGCCTCGTGTTTCTATGTCTCCACCCTATTGTCCTATATAGTCCAGAAGTTGAACCCATACCTTTTTGTGCTTGACAGTATATTAACCTTTGAATAACCTTTCAATGAACTAAGAGCGTAAAGGCTAATTTTAACACTCCCACCCACAATCGAGATACTATGATGCACCAACTTGCAAATCAATAGTACTGGATGTATGGCAAATGTCTTAGAACTGCCAATATTTTCAAAGAAACCAAAGATAAGAGCATTTGGATCCACCTGGGGTACGTTCACTCTTGCAATGTTGCATTTAAACATTTTGCAACATTGCACGTTGTGTGGCAAATGGGTGGTGAGTGGGTTCATATTGGGTTATCATTTGTTGAATGAGTTTGGAGGATTTAACTTAATGAAATTCAAGTTTAATTCATTCATTGTAAACAGCTATATTTAAATATAATTATAATTTTTCAATGAATGAACTGAATTTCGGTGGTGGTGATGATGATGGTGTTATTCTCTTTTCCCAGCCAGGCGAAGGTTTCCTGTGTGAAGATAAACTTGGAGAATGACCAGGGGGAGAAGTATGGGGATGCTGAGACCTCCTTATGAGGGAGGGACGGGAGGAGCAGGGAGAGTGCCACGTCAGCCCCTAGCCCACCAGGGTTGTCCTCCTGTCCTCCCACACAGCAGGGGCCAGTGTCCTTCATGGCCCTGTCCGTTGCCCTAACAGCTGCTACCATACCAATGCCAATGGGGCACACAAAGACACAACCACTTCTACTTAGCCATGTTTCTTTAGTTCTTATTGTGAAATTAGTACGAGGGAAATTTGTCTTTTAATTTGATCATCGTTTTAAGGTGAAAAAACATTAACTTTAGATTCAGGTGTGCCTTTTTTAAGGAGCCACTTGGTCTTCTTGGAATGACTTTCATCAGGCTTTTTACCAACATGTCCATAGTCTGTCTCTGTGATATGGTGTACAGTCTGTCCTCGTAACAGTTCGAGGGCAATGCATTATGAATGCATGTAGTGGCCTCTATGGCCCTTAGTGCATTATATTAGAAGAGTTGCTGTAAGCATTTCAAACAAGACTGTCCCCAGGTGGTTCATAGGAAGCAGTAGGCCTAACAGCAGTCCAAGCACCCCGGGTGGCTTGACCACAGCGACGGCTACTACTCACAGCACTCTATCTGGCTCTCTCAAACAGAAAGTGTCTATTGTTCAGAGTGAGCAGATGACGCTCAACAAAAGATCCAAATACATTTAGAGCACATATTAGATTTAATGGTGGGTGTGTGGGCACTCGGGTGTGTGGGCACTCGGGTGTGTGGGCACTCGGGTGTGTGGGCACTCGGGTGTGTGGGCACTCTGGTGTGTGGGCACTCGGGTGTGTGTACAAGTGTAAGAAACTTAAGAGCAGCTTAAGATGGCTTTTCACAATATCAGAGTCATGTGTACGATGTGCTGTTGATTCAGATTATCAGTCACAGTAGGTTGAAAGGCTGAAGATGTTCTGTCAAAGTGAACATGACAGACCACAGCATAGCCCATAGTTTGCAGAATATTTCTTGAATTAATTGGCAAACATCTCTTACTAATCTTAAACAATCCCAAATTGGAAACGGACTATAATAAGATGAAGTTTCAAAAACACATTTCTCGATTGAGCGGTCTTGTTATTTTGGAGTAATGGTGTGTCCATGTCCATACATACATAATGGTGGACTTGAAAGGAAGAAAATATGTATAGAGTAAGTCTATAGAGGTTTCTAAAACTGATGCCTTCTTTAGGGCAGGTTTAAAGCTGTTCAATAGTGTTACTGTACATGGCTGTGGTAGCCTGGGTTTAATCTAGTGTAGTGCACCTGCACCAAGGAGATCTTACCAGAGCTGTAGCCTCCCCTTGGTTATGATGACGAGGGGAACCCACTTTTATCCATTTAAACGGTTTACATCCAATGGAATATTTTCTGTTATGGGGTATATATTTTAGATTGTCTATATATATTTTTTTTTTTATCATTGTTATTATCTATATCATTACAAAATGTAATGCATTTAATTTATTTTGAATTGGTCAACAGAGTTTGGGAGGGGGCGGGAGGAGGGGGCAGTGTCATTGTTTGTTGCTGGCCGGTAATTAACGTTCTTTATTTCCTGTCTTTATATCTGTGCACTTTAGATACGCCTGCCGCACAACGAGAGGGGTGGGCAGGCTATATGTACCTTTTTATACACATGTATCTATTTAGATCAGTCTCAGGAACCAATGGGCTCAATGATGCCCTTGTCTCTTTCTCTCACCGTCTCTCTGTCAGTCTCTTTTTTTCTCTCTCTTTCTCTCGGCCTCTCCCTCTCTCTCACTCTCTCTGTGTTGTCTCTCAATTTCACTCTGTTGCTCACTGACTGACTCCCTCATTGTCAATCCACTAGTGTTGCTAGAAGATGTTGCTGTGTGTTTCTCTGCCCCTCCCTTTCAGCTGTAAACCCTTTTTTCCTATTTGACACTGGACAACACTGTGATAGGTGGGTTTCTCTGTGCTCTTCTTTTATTGGCTATTCTGTTGTAGGCTGTTTTGTAAAAAAAAAAAAAAAAAAAAGATCTTAAGTCATTTTTTTCCGGTGGATTTAGTGTTAATGAATAGCAATGCTTTTGGTTGATTATCCAATATGTATACTGTTACAGGAGTCCTACTGGGAAAGGCATCAGTCTGCTGTTCATGGCTCTGTGATTGAGTTTAATTCATGAGTTTGAATTATGTGATTAAATTAGTTTTATTTAAATCTATAGTGTTATACAAATATGGAATGAAGGTTATGAAACATTGGGTGTAAGTCGTACCGGGGGGCAAGAATTTGTTTTGACTTCAATAAAGAGGAGACTCCTCAAGTTCAATAACTGACTGCTTCCATCTGAACACCTTGATGAAAAAAAAAAGTCATTTCAAGAAAAAGTGCATCTGTTTTAACAGCTGTTTTGCCCTCTGGGTCAATGATGGGCCCCATAAGTATGAATGAATGTTGGGATCGTCGTACGTTCTTGTTCCTTCTGACTTTGTGCTACCAGTGGTGTAAAAAGACTTTTCAATATTACTTAAGTCATTTTTTGGGGTATCTGTACTTTTCTTTACTAGTTATATTTTTTACAACTTTTACTTCACTACATTCCTAAAGATAATAATGTACTTTTTACTCCATACATTTTCCCTGACACCCAAAAGTACTTGTTACATTTTGAATGCTTAGCAGGACAGAAAAGGGTTCAATTCACACTTATCAAGAGAACATCCCTACTGCCTCTGCTCTGGCGGACTCACTAAACACATTCTTCATTTGTAAATGATGTCTGAGTGTTGGAGTGTGCCCTGGCTATCCGTAAATTTAAAAAACAAGAATTGTACCGTCTGGTTTACTTAATATAAGGAATTTTTAATTAGTCTTACTTTTGCTTTGATACTTAACTATATTTTAGCAATTACATTTACTTTTGATACTTAGGTATATTTTAAAACCAAAATGTAGACTTTTACTCAAGTAGTATTTTACTGGGTGACTTTTACTTGAGTCATTTTCTATTAAGGTAACTTTACTTTTACTGAAGTATGACATTTGGGTACTTTTTCCCATCATTGGCGCTGCCTTGGTGTGCATTATCTCTTGGTAGTTGAGTACTTAAGCAGGCTGGGACTAGGAAACGTGGCCTACTGGGGAGCTTGTTAAGAGCAGTCCAAGGTGCCTTTTTCTCACCATCTTCCCTACGAAGTACAACAATACAACACAGAATAAACTGTCATAGTACTGCTATGTGAAACTCCTAAACCAGTGACGATCACTGAGGACAGGCAATCTTTCAGCACCGTGTGACTAGACATTTCAGTCCCCTATAAAGTGGATTGGATTGGCCTCATGTTGCCATTAGGTTTAATAACAGTGAAGTTTTTAATTAATTGTTCTTAAACTGTACAATGAATGGTATCTGTACTATTCCTATGAGGTTGGGATGGCGGGAACCGGGGGATAACGCAAATGAACGATTACGTTTTTTGTAATGGAAATGAAGTTGTTGAAGGAAAGCAATAAAGGTTACTACGTTGTAGCTGTATTGGTTGGCCTCAATCTTTGACAAGTTGTTGTAGCTACATTGCTTGGTGATGAACAGAAGTAGTATTGTATCACTGATCTGCTAGTACACTAAAATGCATACAAAACATACAACTCACGCTACAGACTGAAAGTCACTATTTTGATTTAAAGGGGCAATCTGCTGTTGCTTTATCCATTTTTAGACTTTTTAAATTAATATCCATTGAGTCTTGAATATACAGTGCATTCAGAAAGTATTCAGACCCCTTGACTTTTTCCACATTTTGTTACATTTTACAGCCTTATTCTAAAATGGATTAAATAGTTTTTTCCCTCATCAATCTACACACAATGCCCCATAATGACAATGCAAAAACAGGTTTAGAAATGTTTGCGAATGTATTACCAATAAAAAATTTAAAAAACACATTTTACAAAAGCTGCTGCTACTTTACGCTGCTGCTACTCAGACCCTTGACTCCGTACTTTGTTGAAGCACCTTTGGCAGCAATTACAGCCTCGAGTCTTCTTGGGTATGACGCTACAAGCCTGGTACACATGTATTTGGGGAGTTTCTCCCATTCTTCTCAAGCTCTGTCAAGTTGGATGAGGAGCGTTGCTACACAGCTATTTTCAGGTCTCCAGAGATGTTCGATCGGGTTCAAATCCAGACTCTGGCTGGGCCACTCGAGGACCTTGAGACCACTCTTGTCCCGAAGCCACTTCACTACAGGGAAAGGAGGACCGAGCACGCCCCCATTCTCATCGACGGGACTGTAGTGGAGCAGGTTGAGAGCTTCAAGTTCCTCGGTGTCCACATCAACAACAAACTAGAATGGTCCAAACACACCAAGACAGTCGTGAAGAGGGCACAACAAAGTCTATTCCCCCTCAGGAAACTAAAAAGATTTGGCATGGGTCCTGAGATTCTACAGCTGCAACATCGAGAGCATCCTGACCGGTTGCATCACTGCCTGGTATAGCAATTGCTCGGCCTCTGACCGCAAGGCACTACAGAGGGTAGTGCGTACGGCCCAGTACATCACTGGGGCTAAGCTGCCTGCCATCCAGGACCTCTACGCCAGGCGGTGTCAGAGGAATGCCCTAAAAAATGTCAAAGACCCCAGCCACCCCAGTCATAGACTGTTCTCTCTACTACCGCATGGCAAGCGGTACCGGAGTGCCAATTCTAGGACAAAAAGGCTTCTCAACAGTTTTTACCCCCAAGCCATAAGACTCCTGAGCAGGTAATCAAATGTCTACCTGGACTATTTCCATTGTGTGCCCCCCCCCCCCCCAACCCCTCTTTTTACGCTGCTGCTACTCTCTGTCATATATGCATAGTCACTTTAACTATACATTCATGTACATATTACCTCAATTGGCCCAACCAACCAGTGCTCCCGCACATTGGCTAACTGGGCTATCTGCATTGTGTCCCGCCACCCACCACCCACCACCCACCACCCCCTCTTTTACACTACTGCTACTCAGTTCATCATATATGCGTAGTCACTTTAACCATATCTACATATACATACTACGTCAATCAGCCTGACTAACCGGTGTCTGTATGTAGCCTCGCTACTTTTATAGCCTCGCTACTGTATATAGCCTGTCTTTTTACTGTTGTTTTATTTCTTTATTTACCTATTGTTCACCTAACATCTTTTTTGCACTATTGGTTAGAGCCTGTAAGTAAGCATTTCACTGAAAGGTGATTTTCACATTTCACTGTAACACCTGTTGTATTCGGGCGCACGTGACAAATAAACTTTGATTTGATTTGCAGTCTTGGTTGTGTGCCTAGGGTCATTGTCCTGTTGGAAGGTGAACCTTCACCCCATTCTGAGGTCCTGAGCACTCTGGAGCAGGTTTTCATCAAGGATCTCTCTGTACTTTGTTCTGTTCATCTTTCCCTCAATTGTGACTAGTCTCTCAGTCCCTCCTCCTGAAAAGCATCCTCACAGCATGATGCTGCCACCACCATGCTTCACTGTAAGGATTGGTATTGGCCAGGTGATGAGCGGTGCCTGGTTTCCTCCAGACGTGACGCTTCATTAGACCAAAGAATCTTGTTTCTCATAGTCGGACTCCTTTAGGTGCCTTTTGTCAAACTCCAAGCGGACTGTCATGCCTTTTACTGAGGAGTGTCTTCTGTCTGGCCACTCTACCTTAAAGGCCTGATTGGTGGAGTGCTGCAGAAATGGTTGTCCTTCTGGAAGGTTCTCAAATCTCCACAGAGGAACTCTAGAGCTCTATCAGAGTCACCACCGGGTTCTTGGTCACTAACTTCTTCCATTTAAGAATGATAGATGCCACTGTGTTCTTGGGGAACTTCAATGCTGCAGAAATGTTTTGGTACCCTTCCCCAGATCTGTGTATCGACATAATCCTGTCTCGAAGCTCTAGGGACAATTCCTTCGACCTCATGGCTTGGTTTTTGCTCTGACATGCACTGTCAACTGTGGGACATTTATATAGACAGGTGTGCGTGTGCCTTTCCAAATCATGTCTAATTCTTTGAATTTACAGTATCACAGGTGGACTCCAAGTTGTAGAAACATCTAAAGGATGATTAATGGAAACAGGATGCACCTGAGCTCAATTTTGAGTCTCATAGCAAAGGGTCTAAATACTTACGTAAATAAGGTATTTGTTTTTCATTTTTAATACATTTGCAAAAATGTCTACAAAACTTATCGCTTTGTCATTATGGATTAAAACATTGAATCAATTTTAGAATAAGTCTAACAAAATGTGTAAAAAGTTAAGGGATCTGAATGCACTGTAACTTATAAATGCCTCAGAAAAATACGAGGTCAAATCATGACGTCAGTAATCTTCAGGTCGGAAAGTTGGCGCTCTAGAAAGGGGCCCTAGTTCCCAAGTTGGAATTCCAAGTTGGATGACCTTTCAAATCGATATTTCCCCATCGGAGCAAAAAATAATAATCCCCCAGAGTTCCCTGTTGTTTTGAACGTGGCATTCATCATTTTATTATTTTAAATGTTTTACTTTTAAATGTATCCATTGAGTCTTGAAGAATATAACTTATAAATACTTTGAGCTTAGTTCAGTTGATGTTCCCCATCAGAACCCGAAAGCTTGTTTTATTCCTTAGTAAACAATATAAATGTAACCATGTTATAGCCTCAAAACATGGTAAAACTTTTATGTTGATGTCATGGATGGTCAGTACTGGTATCCATTGCTCTCTCCATGAATTTGAGTGGTAACATTTATCCAGCCCCACCCCCTCAGTGGCAGGTGTCTGCTTTGTTATTGTTGGAAGTGCAGATTTCCACTTTAAAATGAAGCAGCAGTCGGTGTTGAGTCCCTCTTCTAGTGACTACATCTGGTTCCCCTCAATACCAAATAGGCTTCTCTGCACAAACTCAGATTTAAGTGTTCAGATATTTCAGATGACTATTCAGTTTGGTTTGTGCTTCTTCTATGGAAATCGTGTGCACAATGATTTGAAAGCTCATTTACTATTCAAAGTGACTGTTTTTGGTACACTGTACACACACACGTTTGGTGTTGATGATAAGAAACCCCTTAAAATAAAGCCCAATCACCCCCATGTTATACTATATTTTAAACTGGGTGGTTCGAGCCCTGAATGCTGATTTGTCTGAAAGCCGTGGTATACCACAGGTATGACAAAACTTTTATTTTTACATCTAATTACGTTGGTAGTCAGTTTATAATAGCAATAAGGCACCTCGGGGGTTTGTGGTATATGGCCAATATACCACGGCTAAGGGCTGTATCCAGGTACTCTGCGTGGCCATGTACCATTTATATTAGTGGTCAACTGATTATGATTTTTCAACGCCGATACCGATTTATTGGAGGACCCAAAAAAGCCTATGCCGATTTTTATATATGTATATATATATATATATATATCTGTGTAATAATGACAATTACAACAATACTGAATGAACACTTATTTTAACTTAATATAACACGTAAATAAAATCTAGTCTCAAATAAATAATGAAACATGCTCAATTTGGTTTAAATAATGCAAAAACAGTGTTGGAGAAGAAAGTAAAAGTGCAATATGTGCCATGTAAAAAAGCTAACGTTTAAGTTCCTTGCTCAGAACATGAGAACATATGACAGCTGGTGGTTCAATATTCCCAGTTAAGAAGTTTTAGGTTGTAGTTATTATAGGAATTATGACTCGTCGACTATTTCTCTCTATACCATTTGTATTTCATATACCTTTGACTATTGGATGTTCTAATAGGCACTTTAGTATTGCCAGCCCAATCTCAGGAGTTGATAGGCTTGAAGTCATATACAGCGCTGTCAAGCATTGCTAAGAGCTGCTGACAAACGCAGTGAGTTGAATGAATGTTTACGAGCCTGCTGCTGCCTACCACCGCTCAGTCAGACTGCGCTATCAAATCATAGACGAGCCTTTGGGCATTAATATGGTCAAGTCCAGAAACTATCATTTAGAAAACAAAAAGTTTATTTCAGTGAAATACGGAAACGCTCCGTATTATATCCAACGGGTGGCATCCATAAGTCTAAATATTGCTGTTACATTACACAACCTTCAATGTTATGTCATAATTATGTAATATTCTGGCAAATAAATTCGCAACGAGCCAGGTGGCCGAAATTGTTGCATATACCTTGACTCTGCGTGCAATAAACGCAAGAGAAGTGACACAATTTCCCTAGTTAATATTGCCTGCTAACATTAATTTATTTTAACTAAATATGCAGGTTTAAAAAAAATATAGTTCTCTATATTGATTTTAAAACTTCTTATGGCTGCAATCCCGTTAACGAGATCAATATGACAACAGCCAGTGAAAGTGCAGGGTGCCAAATTCAAACAACAGAAATCTCATAATTAAAATTCCTCAAACATACATGTATCTCATACCATTTTAAAGGTAATCTTTTTGTTAATCCCACCAAAGTGTCCGATTTTCAAATAGGCTTTTCAGCGAAAGCAGCACAAACGATTATGTGAGGTCACCACCAACTCAAAGAAAAATTCTGCCATTTTTCCAGCCAAAGAGAGGAGTCACAAAAAGCACAAATAGAGATAAAATGAATCACTAACCTTTGATGATCTTCATCAGATGACACTCATAGGACTTCATATTACACAATACATATATGTCTTGTTCGATTAAGTTCATATTTATATCCAAAAACCTCTGTTTACATTGGCGCCATGTTCAGAAATGCCTCCAAAATATCCGGAGAAATTGCAGAGAGCCACGTCAAATAACAGAAATACTCATCATAAACTTTGAAAAATACATGTTTTACATAGAATTAAAGATACACTTGTTCTTAATGCAACCGCTGTGTCAGATTTCAAAAAGCTTTACGTCAAAACACAATATTCAATCATCTGAAAACAGCGTTCAGCCACAAAAGCAAGCCATACAGTTACCCGCACAAATTGTGCAGTCAACAAAACTCAGAAAAAGCATTATAAATCTTCACTTACCTTTGCTGATCTTCGTCGGAATACACTCCCACTTCCACAAGAAATGTTCGTTTTTTTCGGTAATGTCCACATTTATGTCCAAATAGCAATTTTGTCGCGTGTTTGGTATACAAATCCAACGTCAGGGAAGCGCGTTCACTAAAACCTGATGACATGTCCAAAAGTTCCGTAACAGTCCGTAGAAACATGTCAAACGATATATTGAATCAATCTTTAGAATGTTTTTAACATAAATCTTGAATAACGTTCCAACCGGAGAATTACATTGACTTCAGATGAGCGATGGAACGGAGCTCCCTCTCATGTGGAACGCGCATGGTCAAAGAATGGTCACCTCATGGCAGACCTGACTAATTCTCCTCTCATCCGCCCCCCCTTCACAGTAGAGTCATCAGACAAAGTTCTACAGACTGTTGACATCTAGTGGAAGCCGTAGGAAGTGAAAACTCATCCATATCTCGCTGTGATTTCAATGGGAGCTTGGTTGAAAATCTACCAGCCTCAGAATTTTCACTTCCTGTTTGGATTTTTTCTCAGGTTTTTGCCTGCCAAATGAGTTCTGTTATACTCAGACATAATTCAAACAGTTTTAGAAACTTCAGAGTGTTTTCTATCCAATACTAATAATAATATGAATATATTAGCAACTATGACTGAGGAGCAGGCCGTTTACTCTGGGCACCTCTGTGCACCTTTCATCCAAGCTACTCAATACTGCCCCTGCAGCCATAAGAAGTTAAGAAAGGCATTGATGTTTATGGTTAGGTACATTTCTGCAATGATTGTGCTTTTTTTGCGAATGCGCTTTTGTTAAAACATCACCTGTTTGGCAAAGTAGGCTGTGATTCGATGATAAATTAACAGGTGCCGCATTGATTATATACAACGCAGGGCAAGCTAGTTAACCTAGTAATATCATCAACCATGTGTAGTTAACTAGTGATTGTGAAGATTGTTTTTTTATAAGGTAAGTTTAATGCTAGCTAGCAACTTACCTTGGCTCCTTGCTGCACTCGCGTAACAGGTGGTCGCGTAACAGGTGGAAACGCAGTTTCCTCGTGGAATGCAATGTAATCGGCCATAATCACATTTGACAGTAATGCAGATTACCGATTGTTATGAAAACTTGAAATTGGCCCTAATTATTCGGCCAAGCCGATTTAATCAGTCGACCTCTATTTCATATTACTACCAATGGCCATGTACCACACCCCCCTCGGGCCTTATTGCTTTAATATACTTCAACCTGGTAGTCTAGAGGCCATAAAAGACAGTTGTGCCATGCACAATGCAGACAATGTTTTACAAACATTTTAAAGAAGTGGGGTCGACTCCGTTTCATTTTCAGTCATTTAAAATCATTTAAAACTGAATTTCAACATTACTTTTAAAGATATACAATTCAACATCAGAGTGCCGACATGTAGTAATGGCAAAAAGCTATTAAATGGAATTGGATGTGTCATAGTGCAGGTGCTATGACCATTTACTTAACCTTTCCTTTGTCACCTTTCATCCTCACATCCCAGTCTTCCAGGCCTCTGTCTGCTTCCATGCAAAGAGTTGTCAGATGTCAAGAGTTTGACTGTCAAATGTGTCAGTGTTTCCAAAGGAAAAAGCAAGACAGAGTCTAACTAGAGTCAGTTAACTGAGGGGAGGTGAAGAGAGTGTTTCTGCCCCAAGGTAAGAGAATACGTTAAGCTTCTACAAATGTGTAGCATACCAATGTTAGTTGCTTTTTTAAATAACTCAATTTTATTAAATAATTATTCTGTATAAATCTGTAATAATGCTTAAATATAAAAAACAATTAAAGGTAATACATGGAAAGTAATGAACAAGAGCGGTGTTTACGAAAAAATGTATTTCTGAAGAGATCCCCAAGGCCGGCTCTAGGCATAAGCAACATAAGCGGGCGCTTAGGGGCCCCGAACTCAGTCGGGGTCTCAACTTACTGTTGAGAGTTAGAATAGTAGAATACACAAGGTGCAAACTTGAAATGTGGTTGTGCATATACAGTTTTTCACTTGTTTTGTCATTCACTGACAGTCACTCAATTAGCCACGTCAGGTAACAATTCTAGATTGGAAAGTTGGTCTAGCCAGTTATCTTGTAGTAATCATGGCCAAATACCAACCGGGCACGCAGGGCACATACTCAGAGGTCCTGACCACTATGGGGCCCCATTGATTTTGTTAGTCACTCTCACTCAGATATCATTAACATGGCATAAGTCATGGAAAAATTTGTAGAATTGCATGAAATTAGCTTTAAAACTGAAGAAAGAAAAAAGTCTCCACCCTAAGGTAAAATGGGAACAATTGCAGGAAATGTGCTTTAAAACCACAAAAAATCTCTCATCCCCATGGCAACATGTGTAGAATTGCAGGAAATGTACTTTAAAGCGTACATGTTTCTCTCCGCCATCAAAAGGGGGGCCACTAAAACTATTTTGCTCGATTGGAGATACCCAAATATACACAGTGTACAAGTACTAGGACATCCAGCCAAATTGACACAACTGTGGGAAGCGTTGTAATCAACATAGTCCAGCATCCCTGTGGAACGCTTTCGACGTCTTGTAGAGTCCATGAAATGAGGCTGTTCTGAGGGCAAAGGGGGTGCAATTCAATATAAGGAAGTTGTTCCTAATGTTTTGTACACTCGGTGTATTTACTGTATTAACTTTAGTAAAAATCTGTATAATCGTCTGAGGAGTAAGGCTGGAATTCACTTGTCACAGATTTAGGCTCAATCGTTTTCACTCAAAGTATTTATGCTATTGCCTATTTATGTTGAAGCTAGCCTTATCCATCAACTTTGGCTACACACATTTCTCAAATGACAGGACCTGTCAGAGATGCAAATTACTTCCTGTCCTCACAGACCTGCCATGGCAACAACAGGAGTTGGCCTGTAGGCCTCCTGTTTCCAATGTTGTCTTTGCCAAAGCATATGGTCAAATTTGGGCTAAGGGAAATTGGTTGATATGTAAACAACCCACAGTGTGCCTAACCAAAGCTGCTACCTAAACATACAGTACCTAAACAACCACAACCAACGGCCACATAAATATTACATGACAGGACTGTTTTGCTATGTTTCTGAAATTGTAACAAATTAAAAAAATATTTGCCTTCACAGCCCAGTTACCTGCCAACCTCCACGACCCATCTGACACCACCCCTGCTCCCGTCTGGCTTTAGCGGCCATGGCCCTCGTCACAACCATGGGAGTGGTGCCAGTCATTCTCCTGGTCCTGGCAGCCTTTGACTCAGGTGAACCAATCCCATACAGTATCTCTCTACATGACTGTGACCTGTTTTATGACCTTTTACAAAGTTACGCTGTCATTAGAGATGCTGTAAATGCTGAAGAAAATACAAACTGGGTTCATCTCAATAAATTCATCTCCTCGTCTCCTTTGAAAAACTGACTGAACAGGGTGGAAGCAAATTCATTCACCATATAGCTTTCACCTATCCTGTCAATATACAGTACCAGTCCAAAGTTTGGACACACCTACTCATTCAAGGGTTTTTCTTTATTTTTACAATTTTCTACATTGTAGAATAATAGCGATGACATCAAAACTATTAAATAGCACATGGAATCATGTAGTAACCAAAAAAGTGTTATAAAATATATTTGAGATTCTTCAGAGTAGCAACCCTTTGCCTTGATGACTTCTTGGCATTCTCTCAACCAGCTTCACTTGGAATGCTTTTCCAAAAGCAGCCAATAAGTGCTCAGCAAGTGCTTAACGAGCCATGCTCATGGTCCAAGCACACCAAGACAGTTGTGAAGAGGGCACGACAACACCTTTTCCCCCTCAGGGGACTGAAAATATTTGCCATGGGTCCCCGGATCGTCAAAACGTTCTACAGCTGCACAACTGAGAGCATCCTGACCAGTTGCATCACTGCCTGGTATTGCAACTGCTCGGCATCTGACCGTAAGGCGCTACAAAGGGTATTGCGTACGGCCAAGTACATCACTGGGGCCAAGCTTCCTTTCATCCAGGACCTATATACTAGGCGGTGTCAGAGGAAAGCCTCCAAAAAATGTCAGACTCCAGTTATCCAAGTCATAGACTGTTTTCTCGGCTACCGCACGGCAAGCAGTACTGGAGCTCCAAGTCTAGGACCAAAAGGCTCCTTAACAGCTTCTACCCCCTCAAGCCATAAGACTGCTGAACAATTATTCAAATGGCCACCAGGACTATTTACATTGACACTCCCCTTGGTACCGGTACCCCCTGTATATAGCCTCGTTATTTATTTTGTTACTTTTTATTATTTTTTACTTTAGTTTATTTGGTAAATGTTTTCTTAACTTTTTCTTGAACTGCATTGTTGGTTAAGGGCTTGTAAGTAAGTATTTCACGGTTCCTGTTGTATTCGGCGCATATGACAAAATAAAGTTTTATTTTATTTTTGTCAGAATTCCACCAGTCTAATGTCCATTGTTCATGTTTCTTGCCCCAAGCAAGTCTCTTCTTATTATTTGTGTCCTTTAGTAGTGGTTTCTTTGCAGCAATTCGATCATGAAGGCCTGATTCACGTGGTCTCCTCTGAGCAGTTGATGTTGATGTGTCTTACTTGGACTCTGTGAAGCATTTATTTGGGCTGAAATTTCTGAGGCTGGAACTTATCCTCCGCAGCAGAGGTAACTCTGGGTCTTCCATTCCTGTGGCGGTCCTCATGAGACCAGTTTCATCATAGCGCTTGATGGTTTTTGCGACTGCACTTGAAGAAACTTTCAAAGTTATTGAAATTTTCCGTATTTGACTGACCTTCATGTCTTGAAGTAATGATGGACTGTCGTTTCTCTTTGCTTATTTGAGCTGTTCTTGCCATAATATGGACTTGGTCTTTTACCAAATAGGGCTATCTTCTGTATACCATCCCTACCTTGTCACAACACAACTGATTGGCTAAAACGCATTAAAAAGGAAAGAAATTCCACGAAGCACACCTGCTAATTGAAATGCATTCCAGGTGACTGCCTCATGAAGCTGGTTGAGAGAATGCCAAGAGTGTCCAAAGCTGTCATCAAGGCGAAGGGTGGCTACTTTGAAGAATCTCAAATATAGAATATTTCGATTTGTTTAACACTTTCTTGGTTACCTCATGATTCCATATGTGTTTTTTCATAGTTTTGATGTCTTCACTATTATTCTACAATGTAGAAAATAAACCCTTGAATGAGTACAGTAGGTGTGTCCAAACTTTTGACTGATACTGTAGCTTTCACCCATCCTGTCCTTTCAGATTACTGGAGATGAAGGAAAGGAGAATAGGAGAGGAAGCCACTTTACACTATTGAGATGCGCCTGTTGTGTTGAATGAAAGGAAAACAGGCTGATCAGGCCTGTAGTATGTCCCCCTCTGCTGGTATGACACTAGTAGTATTGGAGCGTTCTCCATCTCTGTCATCAACAGCACATAGTCACCTAAAATCCAATTTCCTTTATTAGTTAAACAAAATGGAACACAGACTCTTAAGTCTGTTGACATGTTTGAGGATTTATGTTGAGGAAGTAATCTTATCCTGGAGCAGAATTGTTTTGTTTGCATATGAAAATGGCTGTTTTATCAGTTTCTACCCTCTTTAGCGTCCACAGCACTCTCTTTTCCTAATAGCTTTGGCAAAGAGTTCATCACTGCGTTCCCGGAGAACATCGCCTTTTATCATCCCACTCAGCCGTACAACAGAATTGTAATCACAGCACTACACAGTGACACCACGGTAATTGTGAAAATGAAGGAACTGGGTTCCACAGATACCAGGAACCTGAATGCAGCACAGGAAGTTGTGATTCAGGCAAGTGCAGAACTCAAGAGGTCAAAGTTCTCTAACAACACAATCCATGTGACCAGCAACAACGACATCAGTGTCCTTGCCATCAGCCAAAGAGGTGAAAGCATCCAGACCACGGTAGTCCCACCGGTGGAGAGCTTGGGTACAGAGTACCATGTCCCCCCTATACCTGAGATGAAGCATCCTCAGCCTCAAATAGACCCAGGGAACCATTTGTTTAGGCTCATCATCATAAACAATAAAGAAACTAACGAGGTCACCATCTCAGGGCCAGCAGGTGAGAACGAGACTGTCTCACTCCAGCCTTTCCAACTGGTTCAACTCTGGCTCAATAGATTTCTGCCAGAGCCACACGTGTTGGCCGACCACCCCGTGGTGGTTCTGTACAGCCACCCATGCGCTGCCACAACTAACTGCACCTGTAGTTTTCTGTTCATCCCTCTGTACCCCGTCACAGCATGGGGGTCAGAATACCTCGTGCACCCCTCTTTGGAGAATGGAGCTTTGAATGAAACTACCTTTCTGCTGACGACCAACCAAAGTGTGAGTTTACTCAGCGAACCCCCCACAGAGCCCCTCCAACTGCAGTCTTCCCACGAGCTGCCCTTCTATCCCTTCCTCCCTGGTGGCTCCTCCCTGGTCAAGACCTCCAGTCTTGTCTCCCTGACTCTCCACAGGCCAGGCCTACTACTCAGCCTCATCCCAACGCATAGCTTCTCCTCCTGCTACCTCCTCCACTCCCTCAATGCCATGAAGAACCAGGCCCTGTTAGTGGCCCCCACAGCCCAGACAGAGGGGGTGCATCAGGGGAACACAGCCCTGGATGTCACATGGACTCCCATGATGGGGACCGAGTACTCCTGGGCACTCGTTGACTTTGGGACAGAATACAGGAAGCATGTCATCTGGCATAGTTCCTCCAAAATGGCTGCTTACTACTTGGGAGAGACAAACGGCATGGTTTTTGGGAATCCGGCTGCCAGCATCAGCACAGATCCAGGTATGGTGTTGTAGAGGTTTCATAGAGTTGTATTGCTGTGAATTATGCATATCATTCATGTCTGTTGTATGCCAGTTTATTTATAGGAATATATTGATTGCTCTCTCGTGTGTGTGTGCGTGCTCGTTTGTATGTACAGATTCTAAGGGCTGTTTGCTGAGGCCAGAGGTTGTGGCACTTGGGGACGAGCAGGGTGGCTGGCCCGAGTCTCTGAAGTACTGCCAAGATCAGGGCTACAGTCTGGTCAGCCTGAACACAGAAGAGTTTCTACTTCAAGTGACCAATAAACTGAGGGAGTCTGAGACCCAGATTCAGGGACAGACGCAGGGTCAGGTGTGGATAGGCCTCCGTCGGAGCTCACTGACAGGACAGTGGTACTGGCTGAGCAAGGAGGCTGTGTCCTTCAGCCACTGGGCCCAGGATGAGCCAGGGACCCCCATACAGGGCCAGTGTGCCATGATGACACTGGACCCCCAGGGAAACTATACCTGGAGCGACCAGAGCTGCTGTGAAGCTCTCCCAGCCGTCTGTTACAGAGAGCCACTACACTTCCCCCTTCAGTAGAGCTCTATACTCAACTACGGCCCTTTCTGTAGGACCATTCATACATTATACTCACTAGATTCAAGCCCCTTTGTGAAGGGCATTTCATAAGATATATTCTCTAAACAGCTATACTGTATGTCTCAATCCAGAATGATTGAAACTGACTGTCTGGTGTTTCTCTTCCATATGTGGAGTTGAGGCATATATCTGGATAAAGTCATTCTGATGTCTCTGATCTAGGACTTCTAGACAAATAAGACTGTTTTTACTTGTTATTCATATTACAGGTCCAAACCTGATTGTATCAAATCTATGAAACATAGCATATTTTTTTAATCTACTGTAGTCGTGTGTAAAGTCTTTGATAAGGTGTAACATATGGATTGAAATACTGAGGAGGTAACTAGATAAGTGTTTTTCTTTTTCAAAGGCTATAGACTGGTTTGTTGTTTAGCTGCAAAACCGAGACGTGCGCAATTATGGGGCGAAACACGTGGTTGGCTTAGACTATTGACAACAAGTAAACTATATTTCATCTCCAAATGTTTATAAAAAATAAATACATTTGCACAATGAGCACTTGTCTCTCAAATACATTGTTAGTTATTGGTTAGCTAGATAGCTCATTTTAGCCATATTAGCATTGATGTGAAATCAGTCAAAACGCCTCAACAAGACATGGTATCAAGAACAAGATAAGACTTGCTCAAACAAGACACCTAAAGTACTATTCCCCACATGGCAGCTTCTTGTTATATTACCTTAAATGACATTAAATGTGGCATATTTGTAAAACAAGCTATGCTTGTGCTGTATTCTTTGAACCACCATAACCACAATAAAAAATACCGTCCTCACCTTTAAATGTACAGCGGTTTTATGTGTAGCCCCCATTTTAAGGCTTGACAAATAGTTAGATGATCACAACATTTCAACCAATGAGTTAGATTCATAAACAATAAACTAATGATTTACACTCTTCATTACATATAAACCCTTGGTAGGGAATGAGGTGGGTTCTAATTACTTGCAAATAGGTCCATAATGTATTGTTTATTGAAGACAAAGGGAAAATGAATGAGAAGTTAAAACATTTGGATTAGTGTGTATGCGTATGCAAACAGTGTATCATTTGAACCAGCATCTGACCCATGCTGGGCCTCCTCCCTGCGGCAGCCAGACTACCATCCCCAGCAGCAGGAGCACCTTGAACCCCAGGGAGAGGGAGAGCAGGAGCAGCAGCGGAGGGGCCTCCCCAGAGACCTGCACCTGCCTGGGGGGCAGCATGTACAGGGTGGCCTGGTCCTTCCCCAGGGGGTTGGAGGCACTACATGTGTACTGCTGCCCAGGGAGGACATCCCGGAGCTGGCTGGTGGTGTGATGTTGCTCGAAGGACTCCTGGGAGAGGGGAGAGATGTCGGAGCCTTCCATGAGCTCGTCAGGCCCCAGCCACTGGACGTCAGGTAGGGGAGAGCCCTGGACACGACACTGAGCCCTGTAGCCAGCTTCCTCACTGCCCTCCACTGACAGGCCCAGGATTCGTGGGGCAGCTAACCATGAAAGCCATGGCAAACACAGACACCCCAAATCATTATAATCATATCCATGAAATACGCATAAATCCATCTACAATTAGACAAACAGACAAACCCATACAGAGTTGACATTAGATCGCTTTCAAGGTCTAAAACAAACTGTGTAGTACTACATTCTACAGTGTACTCATCATATACAGAATCCCCCTACCCTCCACTCTAAGCCGTGTGCCCATCTTATCCTCGTAGCTGGCGTGTGCGTGTCCGGGGACCTCCACACGGCAGTAGTAGCGTCCATTGTCCTGCAGGGCAGCGCTGTTGATGCGCAAGGAGAGGTCGTGCTCTCGGGGGTTCCCCTCCAGGCGATGACGCTGGTCCTGCTGGGGGCCTGGCTGGCAGGTCCTGGCCCCAGTGGGAGAGGAGCAGTGGTAGAGCACCGTAGAGCCCTGGCCGTGGCCCAGCCGCCACACCACCTGCAGGGAGGAGTGCAGCGTGTGGTGGGGGTGGGTGAAGGAGCAAGGCAGCACCACCGGGTAGCCCTCCATGGCACGTACCTCCGCCTGAACCTTCATGGACCAGCCGTCATCGTTCGAAGCAGCGCCCAGGGCTGGATGTGTCATAATATATGCTATTAATGCTCAGGAAAGATGGAGAACTGGAGCTGATATATGATACTTTAAATTGCATAGTGATACAAACTTTGTATGTTTAATCAAACTTTAACTATGGTTTAAAAACACATTTTGAAAACTGGAATCGTTCCGTATTCCTGTAAGCAAAATGTCAATCTGAAAGTGGTGTCCAAATCCGCCATGCTTTGAAAATGAGGAAGGATTAACAGACTTGAAGAAAAAAGTTCACTTTGATCTAACTTTGCTTTCTGTTTTCCATTTGCTTCTGAAAAAAGCAGTGCAAAATTATACCTCTGAATAGTGTGACCCCACAGTTTGTCTGACAAATATTTGATCCCCATATGCTGTAGTCGCGAGTCCGTCTGTAGCTTACTTACCTTCCATGAAACACAATAGGAGATTCACCATTCTGCAGAGTGACCGGGTGTCCATGCTGAGACTGCTGTATTAAGGATAGAGTATGCAGGGAGGATTCTATGTTTGTCACCTCACCTGACTCACTGTTTCTCAGACACTGTCCCGTGGCTGCCAGTCATTCCAGTACAGATCATATGAGATTCTATAGCGTATTTCCCTCATCTAACACACTGTCCTATACACAAAAAGTATTCATAAACCTTGACTTTTTCCACATTTTGTTGTGTTACAAAGTGGGATTAACTTGGATTTAATTTAATTGTTGGTCAACGATCGACACAAAACTCTCTATGTCAAAGTGGAAGAATAATTATGGAAAAAATGTATTCATAAAAATAAATAAACGCTAATATATCTTGATTTGATAAGTATTCAAGCCTCTGAGTTAACATATGTTAGAATCACCTTTGGCAGCGATTACAGCTGTGAGTTTTTCTGGGTTTGAGTTTTTCTAAGAGCTTTGCACCCCTGGATTGAACAATATGTGCACATGTATGTATTTATTTAAATCTTTAAGTTCTGTCAAGTTGATTGTTGATCATTGCTAGACAGCCATTTTCAAGTCTTGCCATAGATTCTTTAAGTCAAAACTTTAACTAGGCCACTCAGGAACATTCAATGTCGTTTTGGTAAGCAACTCCAGTGTATATTTTGTCTTGTGTTTTAGGTTATTGTCCTGCTGAAAGGTGAATTTGACTCACCGTGTCAAAAAGGAGTTTAGAAAGGATTTTACCTGTGTTTAACTCTCTTCGTTTTGTTTTATCATAAAAACTTCCTTGTCCTCATAACATGATGCAGCCACCACCATGATTGAAAATATGAGTAGTGGTACTCCGTAATGTGTTGTTTTGTATTTTTCCCAAACATAATACTTTGTATAGAGGACAAAGTCAATTTCTTTGCCACATTTTTTTGCGGTTTTACTTTAGTGCCTTACTGCAAACAGGATGCATGTTTTGAAATATTTATAATGTGTACAGGCTTCCTTTTCACTCTGTCAATTAGGTTAGTATTGAGGAGTAACTACAATGTTGTTGATCCATCCTCAGTTTTCTCCTATCAAATAGTTTTCTCATATTTTATTATTATCTATTTGTTTACATTTATTTAACTAGGCAAGTCCGTTAAGAACACATTCTTATTTACAATGACGGCCTACACCGGCCAAACCTGGACGACGCTGGGACAATTGTATGCCGCCCTATGGGAATCCCAATTACGGGCCACTTTAATAATGGAACACTAGTCACTTTATTAATGTATACATACTGCTTTACTAATTTCACATGTATATACTGTATTCTATTCTGCTCTATTTTAGTCTATGCCACTCTGACATTGTTCGTCTTAATATTTATATATTTCTTAATTCCATTCTTTTACTTTTAAATTTGTAGTTGTAAACGGGAACTTGTTCTCAACTGGTCTACCTGGTTAAATAAAGGTGAAATAAAAATAAAACAATTTGTGTGTATTGTTGTGAATTCTTAGATACTACTGCACTGTTGGAGCTAGAAACACAAGCATTTCACTACACCTGCAATAACATCTGCTAAACATGTGTATGTGACCAATACAATTTTATTTTATTTGATGTAAACTCTAACTGTTTTAAAATCATCATTGGCCTCATGATGAAATCCACGGTTTCCTTCCTCTCTGGCAGCTGAGTTAGGAAGGATGTCTGTATCTTTGTAGTGACTGGGTGTATTGGTACACCATCCAAAGTGTAATTAATAACTTCACCATGCTTTTTATTTATACCCATCTACCAATAGGTGCCCTTCTTTGCAAGGCATTGGAAAACCTCCCTGGTCATTGTGGTTGAATCTATGTTTGAAATTCACTGCTGAACTGAGTGACCTTCCAGATAATTGTATGTGTGGTAGAGATCAGATAGTCATTCAGAAATCACATTTTTACTCCTGAATTTATTTAGTCTTGTCATAACAAAGGGATTGAACACTTATTGACTCAAGATATTTCAGCTTTTCATTTAAAAAAAATACTGAACAAAAATATAAATGCAACATGCTGCAATTTCAAAGATTTTACAGAATTAAAGTTCATATAAGGGAATTGGTAAATTGAAATAAATTCATTAAGCCCTAATTATGGATTTCACATGACTGGGAATACAGATACTGTATGCATCTGTTGGTCACAGATACCTTAAATAAAAACTAGGGGCGTGGATCAGAAAACCAGTCAGTATCTGGTGTGACCACCACTTGCCTTATGCAGCATGACACATCTCCTTCACATAGAGTTGATCAGGTTGTTGATTGTGGCCTGTGGAATGTTGTCTCACTCCTCTTCCACGGCTGTGCGAAGTTACTGGATATTGGCGGGAACTGGAACATGCTGTCGTACACGTCGATCCAGAGCATCCCTAACATGGTCAATGGATGACATGTCAGGTGAGTACGCAGGCCATGGAAGAACTGGGAAATGTTCAGCTTCCAGGAATTGTGTACAGATCCTTGCAACATGGGGCCGTGCACTATCATGCTGAAACATGAGGTGATGGCAGAGGATGAATGGCACCACAATGGGCCTCAGGATCTCATCACGGTATCTCTGTGCATTCAAATTGTCATCAATAAAATACAATTGTATTCTTCGTCCATAGCTTATGCCTGCCCATCCCATAACCCCACCGCCACCATGGGGCACTCTGTTCACTAACCGGGATGTTAACAAATTTGTGAGTATGGAACATTTCTGGGATCTTTGATTTCAGCTCATGAAACATGGGACCAACACTTTATATATTGCGTTTTATATTGTTGTTCAGTGTAATTTGTAAAAATGTCTAAAAACATACTTCCACTTTGATATCATGGAGTATTGTGTATTCAATTTAATCCATTTTAAATTCAGGCTGTAACACATCAAAATGTGGAACAAGTAAAATGGTGTGTATACTGTCTGATGGTGCTGTAGGACTATATTACTGTATATTGCTCAATTCTCACTAGACTAAACAGAGGTCCCCTATTGTTCCAGTCTTAAGGCTTTCTATAATAGATACCAGGTAAAGAGGCTCAGGAAACATTTCTTAAATTCACATAAGAGACCTAAAGAAATAATACACTTCCATTTTTAATGCACTTCTGCTCAGCCAAGCCCTCATACTTGTTTCACAGTCAGCACGAAACGGGAAAGGGCTATTCTCATGTTGTACATTTCACAACTCTGTTTCCTGATTTGAGGCATTGTGTTTGTAGAAATTCCTCTCCGTGACTTGACTTTCTTTCTCTCCAGTGCTAGTGGGATACGTATATATTTGATTACCTTTAGGATGTTGCAGGCTCAACTCTTCTCTCTCGTCTCTGTCATTACAGGTAGGCCAAACTCCAGTTTTACCTATTTCTATTCACATACACTTTTTCATTTTGGTGAAACATTCCTATTTAAGCTTTAGCATTCTTGAATCATTTGGAAATAAAGGAATTATCCATCTTTACTGTTGTAATATTGATGAGTATATGTTTATACAGTATCATAAGAGATGATTTGTTGATCCTTTGGGTGGTGACGTGTGTGTTTAAATAAAGTACAACAGAATATCAACAAGGAGCAATAGATTGCCTGTTGAACCAATTAGAATATAAGTTTAAAAAAACACTTGAGATCAGAAAAAACAAACATGAAATATCCATAATATGGTTGATTTCTCTAATTTCTCTAATTGTGAACTAATTTTCCTCCCACTAGGCACCTTCTCACAACAGTGGTCCATGACAGTTCCCCCTGTAGTGAATAGCACCATAGGAGGAGATGTGGTCCTACCCTGCTCCTTCACCCACCCCAAGCAACAAGACTACTCCAAAGACATCACAGTTCAGTGGATCACCAGACAATTCCATGATATGCCCTTCTTCCAATGCAAGGTGACAAATGTTACTACGGGTGGAATGAATGAATGCTCAGTTCCAGAGTCATACCAACGCTTCTCAGTCAAAGGAGACCCTAAGCAGAGGGATCTCTCTCTCCTCATCAGAGATCTGGCGGTCACAGACAATGGAGTATACTTCTGCAGAGTGGAGCTGGACGATTACTGGGGTTATGGGAAGTGGCAGACTCCCAGCGGCACACAGCTCAATATCAATGGTAAAGGTCTCACTACGTTGTCAGCAATAAAATATGTTTTATTGAGGGTCTGGTGGTCTAGGAAAATGAAACTCTTTACCACAATGATACTCATGCAAGGTTTGTGCTTTGTCCCTAGCTAAGGCCCAGATTCTCAGCCTGTCTTGGGTAGAGGCGTCCCTCGGACCAGGCAACGGGAGCCTCAGGTGTGTAGTTGAGGGGAACCCCCCATCCACCATCACCTGGTTTTCCTCCTCTAAGGGCAACATAGACCCAGGTGTCAGCATCATAGGAACCCACCCATTTCAGTGGACCAGTTCAATCCCCTACTTCACCGAGGAAGTGTACACCTGCAGGGCAGAGAACAGCCTGGGGAGGGCAGAGAGACGGTTCCCCCCTGGACCCACTGCGCTGACCGTAGCCCTCTCTGTGTGTGGGGTCCTGCTTCTGCTGCTGCTCCTTGGCGGGGCTTTATTTAACCTGAGAAAAAGAGGTAGGTGATCTCTGTAAGAAAATAAATACTAGTTAAGATATATTTTTGGTGTATTTACAGATTCATATACTATCTCTGGTCTTTTCCAAAAGGATACCTGAGATACTGCAATTCAGAAAAGATTAAGCAGCAATCTGAGTTGTGCACAGATCCTACTATAGGTAAGGGGTCTTACTCTTTTCTAGACAATCTGAGTCTTTGAATAGTATTTCTGATCAGTAATAATTTTTCCTCAGAGTTTGAGTTGAAAGCCAGTTTAAGTTGTAAGCTTTCAGTACATTTTTACATTTTTGTAATTTAGCGGACGCTTTATCCAGAGCGACTTACAGGAGTAATTAGGGTTAAGTGCCTTGCTCAAGGGCACATTGGCAGATGTTTTACCTAGTTTGCTCAGGAATTCGAACTGGCCCAACACTCTTAACCCGCTAGACTACCTGCTGCCTAACACCACACATATGCTTCCCTATGTACCACTCCATCAACTTTACTTGTCTACGGCCCACTCATTGTCTGTTTATTCTACACCCTCTTCTCCCGTATCCTTCAATCCCTGCCTGCTGTCCCAACTACACCTCTGTAGAAGTGGGCAACATAGATCGGGTCCAGTATCGAGTCTGAGCATAGCTCTTCATGTCCTCTCATTCAGTCATAAACTTTGTGCGTCACAGCAGTTTACATTTGTACATGTTACTTCCCTGTTTCTAAAGCTGTGGTCAGTGAATCCTCTATCTACGCCAATGTCTCAGAAATGGGTGAGTGGACAAGACCGTTAAGGATTTGCTGATGGTTCAGATCTGTAATGTGTCACATCATTTATTACTGTCGTTCTCTGCACAAACAGAAAGCCCACAGTCGTTGCATAAACATGATTCACCAGAAGATGGCGACATGGAGCTAAATCTGGTATACGCAACCATTCAACTGAACACCACCACTCAATGTAAGTATTCAATTATTGCAATTTTGGGCCATGAATTCCATAGGTATACCACTAAGTACCAGAACCAGCTCAGATAAGCTTGTGAAATTGCCCTCTTTTCTTTTAAGCACCCCAAAGAAGCTCTCGTGTCCCCATACCAGATGAAGGTGAATTATTTTTTATCCTTGACATAGTGCTTTTCTTGAAGGTGACACAAGAAAGTCTAAGATTGCATAATAAAGCTGAAACAGCAATGTCCTTAACACGACATAACATGATATAATGCCAACCCTTCACTGTTCATTGTCATTCCATTATTCTGATTATGCTGTCCATTGTCATTTCAGGTGTCCACTATGCTATTGTGAGGGTATGCTAGGGTGAACTGCCGAGGTACCACAGAGAGAATGCAACTCTAGAGGTATGTCATAATGAAACTGATCTCCCTCATTCTGACAGACATTTCCCAAGACACCGTCAAAAAAAATCTACGAGAGTTTGGCAGTCAGTCTTATTGCCATTGTTCACAACATTGGGACAACTTGGTAGATTTCGTTTTTATATTGTTATTCTTATGGAAGTGTTATTGTAACTGTATTGTTATTGTAATTGTCAAAAATGTTACTCAATAACAACTGTTATTGTTCTGGAGCGCCATTACATCATTATACTTCTGGGTTTCCTTTCAAAGAAGTGAAGCGTTCCTTTTAAACACACGTCACATGAACCCAAAGAGGAACTACAGTGCAGTCATTCGCCTCAACCTCCACAGAACCAGCTGATGCTATCTGGGCAAAACTTGAGTGTACCTGTGGTTGAGTGTGGTCAACCACCGGCTCTGCAAGGAACTCTGTAATCCAACTACTGAAGGGTTTTCTCATATTGGTGTATAATAATAATAATATTCATAATAATACATAGTATTTATATAGCATTTTTCAAGGACGCAAAGTCGCTTGGGTCCATGTTCTTACCATGTGGTGCATCACTAAACGAAACTAAACGTCCCTGCAGAACCATGAAGCAGAAAGCGTGTGGTGCATCACTAAACGAAACTAAACGTCCCTGCAGAACCATGAAGCAGAAAGCGTGTGGTGCATCACTAAACTAAACGTCCCTGCAGAACCATGAAGCAGAAAGCGTTTGGTGCATCACTAAACTAAACGTCCCTGCAGAACCACGAAGCAGAAAGCGTGTGGTGCATCACTAAACTAAACGTCCCTGCAGAACCACGAAGCAGAAAGCGTGTGGTGCATCACTAAACTAAACATCCCTGCAGAACCACGAAGCAGAAAGCGTGTGGTGCATCACTAAACTAAACGTCCCTGCAGAACCACGAAGCAGAAAGCGTGTGGTGCATCACTAAACTAAACGTCCCTGCAGAACCACGAAGCAGAAAGCGTGTGGTGCATCACTAAACTAAACGTCCCTGCAGAACCATGACGCAGAAAGCGTTTGGTGCATCACTAAACTAAACGTCCCTGCAGAACCATGAAGCAGAAAGCGTGTGGTGCATCACTAAACGTCCCTGCAGAACCATGAAGCAGAAAGCGTGTGGTGCATTTGTACATGTAAATGTATTGGTTTCCTTTGGCTGCAGTGTTTCTGATGTTCTCAAAGTGTCCTTGGAGGATCTAGTTCCTCTGGACCACATGCAGAGAGTAATTCATTCAGGTTCTTAAGATTGTACAGCTGATGCATAAGACTGTTTGGCTTGCCATGATAATGTCCTTTTAGGATGTGGTTTGGTCTCCATATCTGGCTTCACTTGCTCGTATGGAGACTAGGCCTACTGGTATGCACAGCCAGAGTGTGTCTGTCTGTGCCTGTGTGTCTGTGCGCGCGCGAGCGCCTTTATGTGGTAATGTTTTCTAAGCACTCTTTCCCATTCTGCTCTGTAGCAGTCGCGGGACGTGGTGACAGAGAAGAGCATCCTGCCCTCGTCTCCATTGTAACAGCTGTTTATGGATGGGGGGTGCCAGAAACAAAACCCTACTGCTGCAAAGCATCGAAATATGAACAACTCCTTCCTGATGGGGTTCAGTCTTACTTCATCGCTATCCATTTTGTTATGTAGCTTGATTGACATGGGCCTAACATTTGTGCTTAGTTGGTTATTTTTGGTAAGTGTCTGTGGGTGCCTAGGGACAGTGGGTTAACTGCCTTGTTCAGGGGCAGAACGACATAATGATGTTTAAAGCATGAAGATGTAAATAATATACTACACTGAATCTATTTTAGCATGGCCTGGGGTAGTCCCATTAGTGCAGTCCCCTTGGGATAGGATGGTGAGCCTATTGTTTAACACCTGTTGACACCACATGGTTACCAATTCAACCGCAAAACCTACATTAGGTCTGACCATAAAGTAATGTGAGCTTCTTGCTTGTGCAATGTGGGTGGATTTGTTTTTCAATTAACCTGGGACAAATACAATTCAGCTGTGATATAGTACGGAGGTCGAATAGGTATGGGTCTATGGTGCAGGCTACAGTGATATAGGGCCTAACGTGTCATTAACAATAGTAGGCATAAGTTTGATGAACTTCAAACATATTCAGATTGATAGCCACATGCTTAATCAACTTCTACAGATCAACTTCAACCATCATGTGAACACTATTTATGTGGAGACTGTAAGTGCCTCATTATTTACATCCATAACACACGCGGTGACGCTGCCAGTAGCTTGAAATGAGACCCAATCGTGCGGGAGTGATTTGCGGACAATACGTGTTTTGATAGCACTTTCTCTTCCAGTCAGTCATTTTATGTCCATGGGCGAGTTTGTTTTTCTTTACCCGGTGTCTAAGACATTTTAGTCCATTCCATTGGTCCTTAAATAAATTCACCACTCACCTGGGGCCATGCAAAACGAACTGGCCCATCGAGTAAAAGCAACATTGTAGCTGTTGAAGTTGAAAATTGCTACTGTTTCCTGGAAACCCCACCCCAACTGAATCTCACCCTCAACGAAGTAGAGTTACCACAGCCGCAAAGTCTAAATTGGCTATCGTAAAAATGTATCGTAAAATAACCTGCAATTGTGCTTTTTGGTCTTAATTTAAGGTTACGGTTAGGCATAAGGTTAGGATTCGGTTTAAAATCACATTTTAAGAAGATTTGTAGAAACAGGCGGGGTTTATGACTTTGTGGCTGTGGTAACTAGTAACAACAATGACGTAGACGAAGCACAGTAGTAGCAGCCGCCTGTGATTCCTGGGCCACAATAAACTAGTCTAGACTATTTACACTGTATTGTATTTATTTATACATTTCAAAATGTCTCATACTGTTGTTACTACCACCACCACAACGACATCGTCTTCAGGCGAAGGTTTCTTGAATTTGGGCTATACTCGCTCTGTACAAGGATTACTGAAAATCGCCCAATTGGTAAGAGCTTTTGATCAGATATGTATACTGATGTTCTGCACAGAATTATACCATTTTTTTGTACGTTTTTATTTTTAATGTTGGGATTGGGTTGTATTTTATATTGCTTACTGTCTGCTGTCTTCATGATCTTTAATCCAAAATGTGGAGAATGCACTCAAAAGTTGAGGATAAAGGGGAGCGAGGTGCGTAACAGAAACTCTGATTCATTCGTATGCTAGCAGCAGTAGTGGAAAAAGTACCCAATTGTTGTAAAAGTAGATACCTTAATAGAAAATGACTCAAGTAAAAGTGAAATTCACCCGGTAAAATATTGTTTGAGTAAAAGTGTAAAAGTATTTGGTTTAAACTATACTTAAGTATCAAAAGTAAATGTAATTGCTAAAATATACTTTAGTATCAAAAATAGAAGTCTAAATAATTTCAAATTCCTTATATTAAGCAATTCACACGGCATCATTTTCATATTTTCTTTATTTACTGATAGCCAGGGGCATGCGCTAACACTCAGACATCATTTATAAACGAGGCATCCGCCAGATCAGAGGCCATGGGGATGACCAGGGATGTTCTCTTGATAAGTGTGTGAATTAGACAATTTTCCTGCCCTGCTAAGCATTCAAAATGTAACGAGTACTTTTGGGTGTCAGGGAAAATGTATGGAGTAAAAAGTACATTATTTTCTTTAGGAATGTAGTGACGTAAAAGCTGTCAAAAATATAAATAGTAAAGTACAGATACCCCAAAAAACTACTTAAGTAGTACTTTAAAGTATTTTTACTAAAGTACTTTACACCACTGTCTACTAGCTGGCTTTCTCTGACGGTTAGGCTACGACTAGGCTACTACACAAAATATTAACATGCAAACATGAATTAGGCTAATACTAGTGGAAACCAATAGCCTTTATAACATGAATTAGGCTAATACTAGTAGAAACCAATAGCCTTTATAACATGAATTAGGCTAATACTAGTGGAAACCAATAGCCTTTATAACACGAATTAGGCTAATACTAGTGGAAACCAATAGCCTTTATAACATGAATTAGGCTAATACTAGTGGAAACCAATAGCCTTTATAACAGGAATTAGGCTAATACTAGTGGAAACCAATAGCCTTTATAACAGGAATTAGGCTAATACTAGTGGAAACCAATAGCGTTTATAACAGGAATTAGGCCTATACCAGTGGAAACCAATAGCCTTTATAACAGGAATTATGGTTAATCACTAGTGGAAACCAATAGCCTTTATAACAGGAATTAGGCCTATACCAGTGGAAACAAATAGCCTTTTTAACAGGAATTATGGTTAATACTAGTGGAAACCAATAGCCTTTATAACAGGAATTATGGTTAATACTAGTGGAAACCAATAACAGGAATTAGGCTAATACCAGTGGAAACCAATAGCCTTTATAACAGGAATTAGGCCTATACCAGTGGAAACCAATAGCCTATATAAAAACTACAAGTTTATTGGAATACTAAAATATATTTAAATGACTGAGACAATCTACACATCTTAATCTTCACTACTTTTCTGTTACAGGCTTGCTTATTTATAGTCATCATCACAGAAATGATGGTGGTGTTTCAGAGGAAAAATGGAGGAAGCTGGTTATGGGTGTTATTTCCTGTTTACAGTAGTGTTTAGTGGCTAATGACTTTCAGCCTCTCCCTTGTGGCTTAATAATGTCAATGTCATTCCATATACCCTGCAACTGCCCTACAATATGAAGCAATAAAGCATGTTTAACGGCATGTGAACGGGAAAATTGTGAACTTTGAACATCAGCCATGTGAGAGCTGGGTTGTGTTGAAAACTAGATTCTGGACCAACCTACTGTTACCAGAATTTTTTATTTTATTTTATTTCACCTTTATTTAACCAGGTAAGCTAGTTGAGAACAAGTTCTCATTTACAACTGCGATCTGGACAAGATAAAGCAAAGCAGTGTGACACAAACAACAACACAGAGTTACACATGGAATAAACAAGAGTACAGTCAATAACACAATAGAAAAAATAAAGTCTATATACAGTGTGGGCAAATGGTGTGAGGAGGTAGGCAATAAATAGGCCAGAGTAGCGAAGTAATTACAATTTAGCAGATTAACACTGGAGTGATAAATGAGCAGATGATGATGTGCAAGTAGAGATACCGGTGTGCAAAAGGGCAGAAAAGTAAATCAAAACAATATGGGGATGAGGTAGGTAGATTGGGTGGGCTATTTACAGATGGACTATGTATAGCTGCAGCGATCGGTTAGCTGCTCAGATAGCTGATGTTTAAAGTTAGTGAGGGAAATATAAGTCTCCAGCTTCAGTGATTTTTGCAATTCGTTCCAGTCACTGGCAGCAGAGAACTGGAAGGAAAGGCGGCCAAATGAGGTGTTGGCTTTGGGGATGACCAGTGAGATATACCTGCTGGAGCGCGTGCTACGGGTGGGTGTTGTTATCGTGACCAGTGAGCTGAGATAAGGCAGAGCTTTACCTAGCATAGACTTATAGATGACCTGGAGCCAGTGTGTCTAGCGGCGAATATGTAGCGAGGGCCAGCCGACTAGCGCATACAGGTCGTAGTGGTGGGTGGTATAAGGGGCTTTGGTAACAAAACGGATGGCATTGTGATAGACTGCATCCAGTTTGCTGAGTAGAATATTGGAAGCTATTTTGTAGATGACGTCGAGGATCGGTAGGATAGTCAGTTTTACTAGGGTACGTTTGCAGCGTGAGGGAAGGAGGCTTTTTTGCGAAATAGAAAGCCGATTCTAGATTTGATTTTGGATTGGAGATGTTTAATATGAGTCTGGAAGGAGAGTTTACAGTCTAGCCAGACACCTAGGTATTTGTAGTTGTCCATATATTCTAGGCCAGAACCGTCCAGGGTAGTGATGCTAGTCGGGCGGGCGGGTGTGGGCAGCGAACGATTGAAAAGCATGTATTTGGTTTTACTAGCGTTTAAGAGCAGTTGGAGGCCACGGAAAGAGTGTTATATGGCATTGAAGCTCGTTTGGAAGTTAGTTAACACAGTGTCCAAAGAAGGGCCAGATGTATACAGAATGGTGTCGTCTGCGTACAGGTGGATCAGGGAATCACCCGCAGCAAGAGCGACATCATTGATATATACAGAGAAAAGAGTCGGCCCGAGAATTGAACCCTGTGGTACAACCATAGAGATTGCCAGAGGTTCGGACAACAGGCCCTCCGATTTGACACACTGAACTCTGTCTGCGAAGTAGTTGGTGAACCAGGTGAGGCAGTCATTTGAGAAACCAAGGCTGTTGAGTCTGCCGATAAGAATAAGGTGATTGACAGAGTCGAAAGCCTTGGCCAGGTCGATGAAGACGGCTGCACAGTACTGTCTTTTATCGATGGCGGTTATGATATCGTTTAGTACCTTGAGCGTGGTTGAGGTGCACCCGTGACCAGCTCGGAAACCGGATTGCACAGCAGATTAGGTACAGTGGGATTCTAAATGGTCAGTGATCTGTTTATTAACTTGACTTTCAAAGACTTCAGAGAGGCAGGGCAGGATGGATATAGGTCTATAACAGTTTGGGTCTAGAGTGTCACCCCCTTTGAAGAGGGGAATGACTGCGGCAGCTTTCCAATCTTTAGGGATCTCGGACGATACAAAAGAGAGGTTGAACAGACTGGTAATAGGGGTTGCAACAATGGCGGTGGATAATTTTAGAAAGAGAGGGTCCAGATTGTCTAGCCCAGCTGATTTGTACGGGTCCAGGTTTTGCAGCTCTTTCAGAACATCTGCTACCTGGATTTGGGTGAAGGAGAAGCTGGGGAGGCTCGGGCAAGTAGCTGCGGGGGGGAGAGCTGTTGGACATGGTTGGGGTAGCCAGGAGGAAAGCATGGCCAGCAGTAGAGAAATGCTTATTGAAATTTTTGATTATCATGGATTTATCGGTGGTGACCGTGTTACCTAGCCTCAGTGCAGTGGGCAGCTGGGAGGAGGGGCTCTTGTTCTCCATGTACTTTACAGTGTCCCAAAAGTTTTTGGAGTTAGAGCTACAGGATGCAAATTTCTGTTTGAAAAAGCTAGCCTTTGCTTTCCTGACTGACTGCGTGTATTGGTTCCTGACTTCCCTGAACATTTGCATATCGCGGGGACTATTCGATGCTATTGCAGTCCCGTATTGCAGACTAAGATACATTTTTAACACAGGAGTTGCAGTGTTGATATGGTGCCATGCTCCACGATTGGAATGCTCCACGATTGGAATCATACTGGGACATGGAAACAAATTGTTATTTGTCTGTGTGTTTGCAGGTAGCCCTCCTGATTGCGTTCCTGTGTGTACACTGTGCACGAGGTTGGACTGATTTCTCAGCCTTTCGGTACTTTGAGGTGGTGACGCTATGGTTCCTCATAGCTTTCCTCATCTTCTACCTCATGTATGTGTTCAGACTGCAGAGTAAGATCCCCTGCATCAACTGGACAATGACGGTGAGTGGCCCTGCAAATGACACACGCCTATACACACACACACATTTACATTTTTTACATTTGAGTTATTTAGCAGACTCTCGTATCCAGAGAGACTTACAGTAGTGTGCATAATCTTTTAAAACTTTTTTTGTACTTTTTCCACAGACACGCATTCCAACACTTAATCTATACCGTTCATTGTTTCAGGAGTTACTGCATTATGGCGTTGGGACCATCCTGGTCTTCATTGCCTCTATTGTTGCAGCTGTTAAGGGTCGAGGTGTGTCTGAACTAGAAGCTGGTTCGGTGAGTAACATAGCAGATGCTTTCCTGTTTTTTGGTGCTCCATTCCACAGCTGAAGAATGTTCATTCATTTTATCTATCCTAGTATCTCAGTATTTAGCTGAAGATAATTGAGAGACCCTGTTTGTAAAAATGGAACCTTATATCTAAGCTCTCCATAGTTTATTTCTGTTTGTTATGTGGTGAGTGTGTGGGAGTTCACTTTAAAGCAGCCACGTGGCTATTAAAGGGGAGTGGAAACACTAGGCTTTAGAACACCAGCAAACTGGAACTGTAAATCACCATATTGCCATTGTTGCATCACTGGCAGGATTTCACAAAAAGGCTGAATCTGAAAACTGTCTGAAAGACCATGAACTCTGCATGGTCTGCATGGTGTCTGCATTAATGAGCTAAATTTGCTAAATTTGCTGGTTTCAAACCATATCTGAAAATGTTATACATATTTTGAAAGCTGAGAAACAGCCCTTACAAACTATATTACATACAGTAGCACCACATCAATCACATGGTAATCAGTTAAGAAAAATCTGATAGGAAAATCTATGTTTTTTCCCCCAAACAACTGCTAATCAGAATAGTAATATGTTCTACTATGAATGAGTTCCAGACGTTTTAGTGAACGGTGGTATTTTTCTAGAATTCTATGGAATGTTCTGTTATCAGACACTTTCTTATATGGATTGTATATTAAACACAAATGTGAACCTAAACATATTACAAATGGCATTTAGTCTTACATATGATAAGGAAAGACATACATACACAAGTAATATAATATGAATAAATCAAGAACTTTATTGAAAAAACTGAGGGGAATACATCATCTAACTCAAGCCTGAAAACAAAGTGCAAGTCATATCGAAAATCGGATGACAAAATATGATAAGAATAAGGAATATAATAACAATAATTGGCTTTGACAACTTAAATTTCTTCTGCACATACATTCCACTGGGCTTATAGCCTTATTCAGGAAGAGTCAGAATGGGAACAAATTAAAAGCATGCAAGAGAGGTGAAATGACCAGCCAGTAGTTCAGATTGTCACTGAAGACTAGGAGTCCCTTTACTAGTTATTGTCTATGTCTGCAATGAGTCACACTCACTGGAGTACCACAACCTAAAGTAATTGATCCCCCTACAATGCATAACTACTTGCCCTTGCATTCTGGTGAAACACAAACAAACCACATCATAATCTCCTTTCTATCTTTCCTGTAAAAAATCCAACAATTTCTAGAGTTGTCCTCCAGTACAATGAAGTTTACCTAGGCTGTGAGGGTGAGGGTGTGGTAGTCCCTTGGACCTGTCTGACGCCTAAGCAGCATGTTGTCCAGTCTCTACAGCCCCTATCTTCCTTGGCCCTGTCTGCAGCCTAAGCAGCATGTTGTCCAGTCTCTACAGCCCCTATCTTCCTTGGCCCTGTCTGAAGCCTAAGCAGCATGTTGTCCAGTCTCTACAGCCCCTATCTTCCTTGGCCCTGTCTGCAGCCTAAGCAGCATGGTGTCCAGTCTCTACAGCTCCTATCTTCCTTGGCCCTGTCTGCAGCCTAAGCAGCATGTTGTCCAGTCTCTACAGCCCCTATCTTCCTTGGCCCTGTCTGACGCCTAAGCAGCATGTTGTCCAGTCTCTACAGCCCCTATCTTCCTTGGCCCTGTCTGCAGCCTAAGCAGCATGGTGTCCAGTCTCTACAGCTCCTATCTTCCTTGGCCCTGTCTGCAGCATGTTGTCCAGTCTCTACAGCCCCTATCTTCCTTGGCCCTGTCTGCAGCCTAAGCAGCATGTTGTCCAGTCTCTACAGCCCCTATCTTCCTTGGCCCTGTCTGCAGCCTAAGCAGCATGTTGTCCAGTCTCTACAGCCCCTATCTTCCTTGGCCCTGTGTGCAGCCTAAGCAGCATGTTGTCCAGTCTCTACAGCTCCTATCTTCCTTGGCCCTGTCTGCAGCCTAAGCAGCATGTTGTCCAGTCTCTACAGCTCCTATCTTCCTTGGCCCTGTCTGCAGCATAAGCAGCATGTTGTCCAGTCTCTACAGCTCCTATCTTCCTTGGCCCTGTCTGCAGCATAAGCAGCATGTTGTCCAGTCTCTACAGCTCCTATCTTCCTTGGCCCTGTCTGCAGCCTAAGCAGCATGTTGTCCAGTCTCTACAGCTCCTATCTTCCTTGGCCCTGTCTGCAGCATAAGCAGCATGTTGTCCAGTCTCTACAGCTCCTATCTTCCTTGGCCCTGTCTGCAGCATAAGCAGCATGTTGTCCAGTCTCTACAGCTCCTATCTTCCTTGGCCCTGTCTGCAGCATAAGCAGCATGTTGTCCAGTCTCTACAGCTCCTATCTTCCTTGGCCCTGTCTGCAGCATAAGCAGCATGTTGTCCAGTCTCTACAGCTCCTATCTTCCTTGGCACTGTCTAGCTTGCTGCAAATTGAATCAGACACTAGCCAGTTGATTTTAGCTCTTAGCTAATGCCAATGACAAATGCTCTTCAAATTGCCAATATGAGCATTTTATTTTTTACAGTTAGTGAACACAACATTAACATGGAAAAGGACAAGAGAAGAGCTAGCTAAATCAACAAAATAGCTAGCTAGTTGCCTCAGCTTGGCTGACTGTCTACTCAGCTTGTTATCAAATCAATTTAATTTCACACTCATCTTATCAATCAAACAAAGTACTCTAAAATGACAATTTTATAATGACCAACATAAAAATGCTTTCTATACAGTTTCTTGCCTTAATATTTTTGTCCTGGTCTCAATGACAAAGCAAACAAGGTTGTGAGAAACCTTTCAGGTCCAGTGGAGACAAGGCGTCTCTTGGTGTTAGCATTGGCGTCAGTCGTTACTATAGCAATTCAAGATGGCGCTACTCTAATAAACGTTGTTCAATATCAAAATCCCAATTGAGATGTTTCTATGTTAAATGCACATGTTTAGTATTAGTGGATGGAATACATCTCTTTACTTCCTAAAGTGTTTCCATTCACCTTTAAGGAGTTCACCCCATCCTGTCAAGTACAGTTTGGAGATCTAAAAAGTCTGTTAATAATCATTCTCCTAAAATGGTCTTTTCCTCTTACACTTGTACCCCGTAACCAGCTTGGGGACTTACAGCTGTCCCCTCAATGCTTGACAGATGACCAACGTGTAGGGTTTTTATAGGGGGATAATGAGGCATCGTTCTTGTTGACCTTTACAGGCATTTGGCTTCATCGCCACATTCCTACTGGCTGTCAGCATATGGACATCCTATAAGGTCACATGTGGTTCCCAGCCAACGAGTAAGTCTGAAATTCTTTGAAATCCTTATGGGGTTTTCCCTCAGTTGCTTAGCGACATGTACCGAGCCTTCGAAAGACAGACGCTCAACCGAAAAGAAATTTAATTATAACCTGTAATCATATCATGAAATAGTTCCTCTTTTTACACTGGTAAACAATATCACTTTGCATATTTGCTACAGTGGAGCTTTCTTTTGCAATGCAGATCAGGAGTTAATTCCATTCCATTTCCTGTGCTGCCGGCTTTTACGTAGTGCTGTTACAAGGGCTAGGAAGTGCTTTTTGTTCTTAGTTGACTAAACTTTGGTTAACTAGTGTTTCCTCTTACCCCATCACTCTACCTCTATCTCTAACTGTAGGTGCTTCTGTGTAAAACGGATCTATCATTTCTTCCCCTGAAGTACCAAGATGACTTCATTGTCAGTGTGCTGTGCAACAGTAACTTCTTACCCCAACAACTGGCCCGGGGCCCATTAAACAATCAGAGCTTCAGCTTAGCCCGAGACTGGTTTCACTTCAGGATAGTTACAAGTTAGCCAGTTAACTTTGTTAAACACTCTATTTTGTACAGTTTACAAAGAAAGCTTAAAGTAATTTCTCATTCTTTGAGATACACGACCGGTCAGTTGTTAGGGATAAGAAGTCACCTGTGTGTGCTCTGAAGAGCAGGCAGCTGTTGTTTCATGGAAGTGCCTCCATAGTGTTTAAACTAAGGGCTAGGCTGAGAGCCAGACCAAACCACCCCTCCATCTTCAATGGTCGCTATTTCAATGCTTTGAAATCAAAAGAGGACATAAGCTGTTTTTCAGTGTTGCCCAGAAGATTTTTAGAGTTCGATATGTCAATGCCACCCCTGTTTACATTATTTATTTGAGAGCAAATTTTTATGATTAAGTTTTGTGCTTTTATGTTCACGCTTACTACTGTCACAGTATTATAGGCTGCTTTTGAGAAGAATATAATCATAAAAAGGTCAACTTTTAGCCTCACACTATCACATGTATTTAAACATCTCTTCTTTATCTGATGTGTTTGACTTTGTATATGGGTTTATATTTCAAACATGCTTTTGTTTGACTGAAGTAAAAGGGAAACTCAACAGCATCCATGTCTCTAAATCCTTGTTTGTTGAAAATAAGACCTTGAGACCAGTGGAGGCTCCTTAGAGGAGGAAGGGGAGGACCATCCTCAGTGAATTTCATAAAAATTGTGAAACATTAAGTTATTATTTTCAGATAAAATTAAATATATTCACGTCACCCCAAAAATAGATTAAAACACACTGTTTTGCAATGAAGGTCTGCAGTAGTCTCAACAGCACTCTAAGGTAGCAACATGGTATAGCCGGAGGACAGCTAGTTTCCATCCTCCTTTGGGTACATTGACTTTAATACAAAACATAAGAGGCTCGTGGTTCTCACCCCCTTCTATAGACTTACATAGTCATTATTTCAACTTCTGGAGGAAGATCTCAAACCTATCAGAGCTCTTGCAGCATGAACTGACATGTTGTCCACCCAATCAAAGGATATGAGTATGAATCTAGTACTGCAAGCATAAACTACAGCTAGCTAGCACTGTTGTGAGTAGTTGACTCAAAGAGAAAGACAATAGTTGAGCAGTTTTGAAAAATGTAATTCTTAAATAAAGGAGACGCAAGAGCGAGCTAGCTATATTTCATATTTTTTTCACTTACTTAGCTAGCGAATGCAGCTAGCTAGTTTAGCCTACTCAAACACCCGGCTCAAACAGAGAGAGGTGCTATGTTACCTAGCTGGCTATCCAACACTGGAACTCTTCCAAGTCAAGGTAAGCTTTTGGTTTTATTAATTTATTGCCACTGGGGCCCGCAGGTGTAACTGCTAAACTGCTAGCTAAATGTACACTGTTCTGCATGATTGTAGCAGGCTTACTAATGTGTTAGTTCTAGCAGTTGTGTAAAGTAAAAATACACAAAATGTTTTTGGGGGGTATCTGTACTTTACTATTTATATTTTTTACAACTTTTATTTCACTACATACCTAAAGACAATTATGTACTTTTTACTCCATACATTTTCCCTGACACCCAAAAGTACTCGTTACATTTTGAATGCTTAGCAGGACAGGAAAACTATCCAATTCACACACTTATCAAGAGAACATCCCTGGTCATCCCTATTGCCTCTGATCTGGCGGACTTGACTCAACACATGCCTTGTTTATAAATGATGTCTGAGTGTTAGAGCATGCCCCTGGTTATCAGTAAATTAAAAAAAAAAACATAAAATGATGCCGTCTGGTTTGCTTTATAAGGAATTTGAAATTATTTATACTTTTACTTTTGATACTTAAGTATATTTTAGCAATTACATTTACTTTTGATAATTAAGTATATGTAAAACCAAATACTTTTAGACTTTTACTTAAGTAGTATTTTACTGGGTAACTTTTACTTGAGTATCTTTACTTTTACTCAAGTATCAAAATTGGGTACTTTCTCCACCACTGAGTTTTAGTTACTATGTTGACTTGACATTAGCTAATATGGTGACAACGATGTAGGCTGTGTGTAGTGGTTATGATATGAAGGTTTGGCTTGGAAAGGTTTTTTCGCCTGGTCACAGACAGCTGATACGTTGTGCACAGAAGTAAAAAAATAAATTAAAAAAGGTGAGAGGTGAGCGCGTAGATGCGAGAAGGAATTATCCAACGATCACAGGGATCATGGGGTTTATATGTGGCTGCTATGAAAGTGAACTGTATTTGTGTGTTAACAGGGGTGTATTTATTCTGTGAATTTTTATTGTCCAATATAAACTCTTGTTTGCAACTGTTGGACTAATGATTACACCCCAGATCAGCTAGATGCAGGCAAGATTGTGCAAGGCGGTATTAAATGTGACAATGTCTGTCACGTTGATTCCTCAAATTTCTCTCGACCTGTGCACCTACAGTACTTTGTAAACTTCCATTCATAGGCTAGGTTGTAGCAACCTCATGATTGGTATAGGGAACATTAGAGTATCACGTAGTAGCCTAAACCTATCGATGTTACATTGAGCAGGGTGAATGGAAAATGAATGACAGTCATCCAATATGCTGTAATAGAAAAAAGGCCATGCTCATAAAAAACAATTGCGTCCTCCCTCATCTTAAACGGCACCGACCGCCACTGGTTGAGAAGTTGTTGAACATAAAGCGTTTTCTCTCAGAGTGGTAGATACGAATTGTAGAACCTGATCCTTGACCTACATGTGCATTACTGTTTCTTATAGTATACTGTGTGTGTGTATATACACTACCGTTCAAAAGTTTGCAAAGAAAAAGCCATATCTCAGACTGGCCAATAAAAGATTAAGTTGGGAAAAAGAACACGGACACTGGACAGAGATATGGCCTTTTCTTTACAACTCTGCCTAGAAGGCCAGCATCCCGGAGTCGCCTCTTCACTGTTGACGTTGAGACTGGACAGAGGAACTCTGCCTAGAAGGCCAGCATCCCGGAGTCGCCTCTTCACTGTTGACGTTGAGACTGGACAGAGGAACTCTGCCTAGAAGGCCAGCATCCCGGAGTCGCCTCTTCACTGTTGACGGTGAGACTGGTGTTTTGCGGGTACTATTTAATGAAGCTGCCAGTTGAGGACTTGTGAGGCGTCTTTCTCAAACTAGACACTCTAAAGTACTTGTCCTCTTGCTCGGTTGTGCACCGGGGCCTCCCGCTCTTTCTATTCTGGTTAGAGCCAGTTTGCGCTGTTCTGTGAAGGGAGTAGTAGACAGCGTTGTACGAGATCTTCAGTTTCTTGTCAATTTCTCGCATGGAATAGCCTTCATTTCTCCGAACAAGAATAGATTGAAGAGTTTCAGAAGAAAGGTCTTTGTTTCTGGACATTTTGAGCCTGTAATCGAACCCACAAATGCTGATTCTCTAGATACTCAACTAATCTAAAGAAGGCCAGTTTTATTGCTTCTTTAATCAGAACAGTTTTCAGCTCTGCTAACATAATTGCAAAAGGGTTTTCTAATGATCAATTAGCTTTTTGAAATGATAACCTTGGATTATCTAACACAATGTGCCACTGGAACACAAAGTGATGGTTGCTGATAATGGGCCTCTGTACGCCTATATTCCATTAAAAAATCTGCCGTTTCCAGCTACAATAGTCATTTACAACAATGTCTGCACTGTATTTCTGATCAATGTGATGTAATTTTAATGGACAAAAAAATTGCCTTTTCTTTCAAAAACAAGGACATTTCTAAGTGACCACAAACTTTTGAACAGTAGTGTATCTATACCCAATGCCCCCTTCCCCTGTTCAAGTGTACAAAATCCCCAGCTGAAAATGTCCATACACTTCCATTAATGACCTGGGAAAGGTCCAAGACATTCCTGTGTTGCCGGGTGGGACATGGCCTAAACACAGGGAAATACTGATTAGTACCTCCTCACTATTCCTGGTGGAGGCAAGGGAATTCACTTTAAAGTACACACTCTTAGAGAAAAGGGTTCTGCAGCTGTCCCCATAGGAGAACCCCTTTTGGTTCCAGGTAGAACTCTTTTGGGTTACATGTAGAACCCTCTGTGGAAAGGGTTGTACTCTTTAAAAGAGGATGGTATTATTACATGTTGCTGACAAAATCATGTTGTCTTCCTGAGTTTCAGGCTTATGTGTTAATGTAAATGGAGGAGATATTCTTATTTTAAAAAACTGCTGCTGCCCAAACTTTTGTGGTCTCGTGACGATCTGATATCAACCTACTCTATTGGCGCAGAGAGGCCTGGTACAGAGAGACCTGGTACAGAGAGACCTGGTACAGAGAGGCCTGGTACAGAGAGGCCTGGTACAGAGAGACCTGGTACAGAGAGACCTGGTACAGAGAGGCCTGGTACAGAGAGACCTGGTACAGAGAGGCCTGGTACAGAGAGGACTGGTACAGAGAGGACTGGTACAGAGAGGCCTGGTACAGAGAGGCCTGGTACAGAGAGACCTGGTACAGAGAGGCCTGGTACAGAGAGGCCTGGTACAGAGAGGCCTGGTACAGAGAGGCCTGGTACAGAGAGGCCTGGTACAGAGAGGACTGGTACAGAGAGACCTGGTACAGAGAGACCTGGTACAGAGAGACCTGGTACAGAGAGACCTGGTACAGAGAGACCTGGTACAGAGAGACCTGGTACAGAGAGACCTGCCAGGAATATGGCAGCAGAGACATCAGTACCACTACCCCCATGCAATATGGTGTCCATTGGTGGCCTGTTGATCAAACCCTCCATGAAAGCTCTGTTTGGTTTCAGATATATACACGTCATTAAAAGGCAGCCTAGTCCAGTCTGAGAAGCGAGAAGGAAAGGCGGATGGGAGGGAGGGAGGGAGCAGTGGAAGTGAGATGTCTGTGGAAACGTTGTTTGGGTTAGAGATGGGAGGCTAGTAGGGAGAACATTACTCACACTGTGCTGGCTCCAGCAGCCCTGCTCTCCCTGGGGCCCCATTTGTTTACTTTCAGCAGCCCAAAGTAGCAGCTTCATGTTCACCAACTGCATTTATTCTGACATGCTGTTCTATGAGCTCTGTAGCTCCATCTGCCTCACAATATAAGCTGAGGAAATGAATTGATATTATTCAGTTTCATTAGTGGAGGTAATTTACATAAGCATGAGCTGGGGATAAAATCCATGGCATTGACTTTGGTCTCAACCCACCAATATAATACAGAATCTCTAAGCTGACTAAGTGAAAAATCTGTCAATGTGCCCTTGAGCAAGGCCTAATTGCTCCTGTATGTCGTTCTGGGTAAGAGCGTCTGCTAAATGACAAACATTTTAAAAATGAAGTAAAAAGACACTATTGACAAAAAAATAAAAAAATGAAAACTGCATTAAAATGATAAGCTTTGGATTTAGAATAGCATGACCTCAGGGATGATCATCTTATATCTTTAGGTGGTTGACCACTCCTTAAAAACGGTTTATATTATGGTTCGCATTCCCTAAAAGCAATTCCTGTTGAACTACTGATGGTTTTGTCTCGTGAGTAACATGTGCCCCCTTGTGGACTAACTGAATTCACACGCAGGTTGAGGGGTTGGACCTGTACAACACTACTATCTCTGATACAGTAGATTACAAGGGCTAAATAAGAACAGATATATATATTGCACAGAGGATATGTACAGATGTACGCTCTTAACCAGTAATCCCATGAAACTAAATACTTCAGAAAAGTGATGGCATTTATTGCATGACGAATTATTGACACAATATAGATGTTTTTTCAATTACAAAAATGAAGGCATAAAACATTGGCACAAAACATTGAGTATATATTGCTATCTGTGAATATTACTAGTCAGTATTAAGGCACAGGTTCAGATAAGGGCTATGTATATGCCCCATTCAAACCCTCAACCCTTACACCTAGTCATGTACTGTGTATCTGATAGGATTAGGGCACTAATATCACGTTGCTTTCATGAACAACATCAACCTTTTACAGTATTTGTCCTGAGAAAACACTTATTCTACTGTACTTGGATGGGAATGTCTTGCTTATAAGGGAATTGTCAGTCAGGGGTCACTGATTATAACAGCAGTCGCTTCAATACTAATGTCTTATTCCAATAGTAGAAAAATGGCGTATTATATATGTCTACCCTATTACTTTGTACTATCACCTCAGACATTTCAGATCAGCTGCTGGATTAGCATTTGTTTCACTGTTAATTGACTCTGATTGCATTTTTTACAGAAATCTGGATTCCTGACCCTATCCAAAATCACATGCTACTTATCAAGTAAGACATTGGCCAATCAAATGTGTATGAACTTTTTTGGGGGAAAAGAGGTGTCCATCAGTACAATCCCAGGATATTCTCTGAAACAAATGTTTCTACAACCTGGGAGTTAAAGGTAGAGTCAGCGAAATGACGCTGCACAAGCAACACTGCAACACTTCACCGTCACACAGTATCTGCACAGGTTCACTTAAACCTCTTACAATGTGGTAGCCACGGGAACAAAACAGCTGACAAGTTTAGACTCGCACGCCAACGCTCTTAGTTGTTGTGGAAATTGACCCACTATGCTGTTCACTTTGTGCATCTACGTCATATCGCTAACCTTACCTTTAAGTTAGCTGTTGACTAAAATATGAACATTGAGGTCTCATTCTAACCTGAAAGTAACTTCATTCATTACACACAAAGTCACATGACTGAACAGAAGAAAAACTGAATAAGAAAATCCATCCAGGACAATAAATAGTTCAATCTTCCAAAACCCTGACCCCTCCCTCCAAGTTAACTTCTGAAATAAAGAAAAACACATACAATTAAAATACATCAACTGCAGTTGAAAAGGCCTTTAAAGACATTACAGATATAGTCAGTTACATTTTAAATATAGCAATCAATGAAACTGTATCTATATGGTATGAACACCAATAAAGAACGTGGAGTTGGACTCATAGAAATACTGGGGAGCTTGCTTGCATGGACTGAAATTTTAAAACCATAGAAATCAATGACTTGGGGTTACTTGTTGGAAATAGGTCTAAAATAAAATGACAGACATAGGGGCCCATTAATTTAAAAAATATATATTTCTGTAAAAACATTTCTGGCATTACTGTTCCCTTTCCTTCTAAAGAGTTTGAATTGAATCATATTGTCATTCCTTAAAACTGGCTAATAAATGATGTCGACTTTTAAAAGGATTTCTTCCAGTTAAATAATGTAACTGTACTTTCCGAAATGGATGTGTTGGGTTTGACTGTAAATAACTGGATAAATATTGTTTTTCAACTCCCAACCCATTTTTTAGAGAGAGAGATTAGATACAGCAGTTTGCATAGCTGGAGCCATCTTGATAAGATTAAGAAAAATATTAGACTCAATTACAAGTACAGATAGGTGCTCATCCCAGTAACACTGAGAAATGCAGTCATGACAGTCAGTGGTAAGGCAATACAGTGATCTTAAAATCTCATAATAGTCTATTCCAGGACTCTCCAACCCTGTTCCTGGAGAGCTACAGTCCTGTAGGTTTTAACTCCAACCCTGTTCCTGGAGAGCTACAGTCCTGTAGGTTTTAACTCCAGCCCTGTTCCTGGAGAGCTACAGTCCTGTAGGTTTTAACTCCAGCCCTGTTCCAGGAGAGATACAATCCTGTAGGTTTTAACTCCAGCCCTGTTCCTGGAGAGATACAATCCTGCAGGTTCACTCCAACCCTGTTCCTGGAGAGCTACAGTCCTGTAGGTTCACTCCAACCCTGTTCCAGGAGATATACAATCCAGTAGGTTTTAATTCCAACCCGAACATAACACACCTGATTCTAATAATTACCAAGTTAGTTACAACTGGGGTTGGAGTCAAAGCATACAGGAGGATAGATCTCCAGGAACAGAGTTGGAGTGAAAACCTACAGGGGGATATATCTCCAGGAACAGGGTTGGAGTGAAAACCTACAGGAGGATAGATCTCCAGGAACAGGGTTGGAGTGAAAACCTACAGGAGAATAGATCTCCAGGAACAAGGTTGGAGTGAAAATCTACAGGAGGATAGATCTCCAGGAACAGGGTTGGAGAGCCTTGGTCTATTTTTATCAATGAGTGGTCCCATTCCAAGCAGGTACATGGTCCAAGGAAATGTACCTGCAAAGGCCATGTCTCCTGGTCCCACTGCTGAGAATAAAAGCTCTGAATAAGATGTTAAAACTACTGGAGATTTCTTTCCTTCCTTTAAGCAGATATAAGGTGGCCCTCTGATAGTGTATTGCTTGTTTGCGTGGGAGAAAGAGATACCAGTGTTACACTCGTTTAGGTATCCTTGGGTCTAGTCTGCTTCGTTCTGTTCCCTGTTGAGTTTCTCGGCCTCTGCCACGGGCGCCCCGCCGTTGCTTGCGGCTTGCTGGTTGGTCTTTTTAAAAGGCAAACCCCTGGTCTTCACAAACCAGCCAGCATCCACCAGGAATGCCACAGTGGCCAGGAAGCCAAATGCCTGAAAATAAATAGTAATAAGTTATTACTAAGTATTAACATTAGTAAAACATCTTGTAACAAACACAAAGAAAACGACACTAAACAGTTTGACAAAATGGTTCTCCTTTCAATCTAAACCCAGCTTGGTTTGGGCTGATATTTTGTCTTCATTTGAAAGAACAGTAACCAGGACCCTGAGGTATGAGGACAGTCTGAGTAAAGATCATTTACCACAGCAGCCTTCTCCAGGTCAGTTCCACCATTATCTGAGGCAAACACAATGGAGGCGATGAGGAAGAATGCAGCCATCAAAGCTGTGTACGCAAAGTCCTGCAAGAGACAAGTCAGCATGGTTATACACCAGCATACATTTAAATGGGAATACAAGTATCCTCTCACACAAAGTCTTATGAATGATAAACATACAAATGTTAGGCAGGTCAGTGGGCCTCATTTACCAACATATATGCACAAAATGTGTATATTCACACACACTGAGTACTCACCAGGGAGGGCCAGCAGCTGATGCCCACTCTCTTGTGCAGGGTGGTAGCGAGGAGGATGAGGAGGAGAGCTGTGAAGAGGAAGGCTGTGCAGCTGACAAACTCAAAGAAGTACAGCGGAGAGCATCTCATACAGTTCGTCACTACCTCTTCAAGAATGAAGGCCACAAACGACAGGAGCTGAGGACACACAAGTCAAAACTAACTGATCATGTACTACCCCAGACTCAACAACAGATGGCACTGTAGTACTACCAGAGCTAAATGGGAAGTTGTTTTTTGTCTCAGATATAGAACAGGTTAGGGGTAATTTAGTGTCGTCAAACATGCTTGTGTATGGTTTGAGTATTGATGAACTCAGGATTTTGTCTTCTGACGCTATATTTATATGTTGTGCCAATATAGTGACATCAGTAGAGTTGACTCAAGAATTGAGTGACTATCATAGCCCTATGTAAATGAGGGTTTATGAAAATGTCGAAATATTTGATGCGAAGTTCAGAGTTGGGCTTGGAGGAAGGGACAACTCTTTAATGTAATCTTCACAATGAGAGGATTCTTCTGGTGTGACCATCACGGTACTCTTAAAGCTCATCACAGCGTGATGGAAGCACCACATACTGGCTCCATTCATACCGCACCACACACACATAGCTTCTTCATGTTGCCATTAGAACGGTGACCAACTAAAGGATCCACCCCTTTACAACACCCACAGACCCCATTTTGATTTCTCAATAGCCACTATTAATAAAGATTCCTAAGAAAGGACACAAGGCCAGCAAAACCACACTAACTGACTCACGCGCTTCCTGACTTTTGTTTTCGTTTCCTTATCGATTGTTTGGAAGGAACAGGCCAGACAGCATACTGCGCTGAGGATCTGTCCTCACGCCAGACAACATACTGCGCTGAGGGTCTGTCCCCACGCCAGACAGCATACTGCGCTGAGGATCTGTCCCCACGCCAGACAGCATACTGCGCTGAGGGTCTGTCCTCACGCCAGACAGCATACTGCGCTGAGGGTCTGTCCTCACGCCAGACAACATACTGCGCTGAGGATCTGTCCTCACGCCAGACAGCATACTGCGCTGAGGGTCTGTCCTCACGCCAGACAGCATACTGCGCTGAGGGTCTGTCCTCACGCCAGACAACATACTGCGCTGAGGATCTGTCCTCACGCCAGACAGCATACTGCGCTGAGGATCTGTCCTCACGCCAGACAACATACTGCGCTGAGGGTCTGTCCTCACGCCAGACAACATACTGCGCTGAGGGTCTGTCCTCACGCCAGACAACATACTGCGCTGAGGGTCTGTCCTCACGCCAGACAGCATACTGCGCTGAGGATCTGTCCTCACGCCAGACAACATACTGCGCTGAGGGTCTGTCCCCACGCCAGACAACATACTGCGCTGAGGATCTGTCCCCACGCCAGACAGCATACTGCGCTGAGGGTCTGTCCTCACGACAGACAACATACTGCGCTGAGGATCTGTCCCCACGCCAGACAACATACTGCGCTGAGGGTCTGTCCCCACGCCAGACAGCATACTGCGCTGAGGATCTGTCCTCACGCCAGACAGCATACTGCGCTGAGGATCTGTCCCCACGCCAGACAGCATACTGCGCTGAGGGTCTGTCCTCACGCCAGACAGCATACTGCGCTGAGGGTCTGTCCTCACGCCAGACAACATACTGCGCTGAGGATCTGTCCTCACGCCAGACAACATACTGCGCTGAGGATCTGTCCTCACGCCAGACAGCATACTGCGCTGAGGGTCTGTCCCCACGCCAGACAGCATACTGCGCTGAGGATCTGTCCTCACGCCAGACAGCATACTGCGCTGAGGATCTGTCCCCACGCCAGACAACATACTGCGCTGAGGGTCTGTCCCCACGCCAGACAACATACTGCGCTGAGGATCTGTCCCCACGCCAGACAGCATACTGCGCTGAGGGTCTGTCCTCACGCCAGACAACATACTGCGCTGAGGATCTGTCCCCACGCCAGACAGCATACTGCGCTGAGGGTCTGTCCCCACGCCAGACAGCATACTGCGCTGAGGATCTGTCCTCACGCCAGACAGCATACTGCGCTGAGGATCTGTCCTCACGCCAGACAGCATACTGCGCTGAGGGTCTGTCCTCACGCCAGACAACATACTGCGCTGAGGGTCTGTCCTCACGCCAGACAACATACTGCGCTGAGGATCTGTCCTCACGCCAGACAACATACTGCGCTGAGGGTCTGTCCTCACGCCAGACAGCATACTGCGCTGAGGATCTGTCCTCACGCCAGACAACATACTGCGCTGAGGGTCTGTCCTCACGCCAGACAGCATACTGCGCTGAGGATCTGTCCTCACGCCAGACAACATACTGCGCTGAGGATCTGTCCTCACGCCAGACAGCATACTGCGCTGAGGATCTGTCCCCACGCCAGACAGCATACTGCGCTGAGGGTCTGTCCTCACGCCAGACAGCATACTGCGCTGAGGATCTGTCCCCACGCCAGACAGCATACTGCGCTGAGGATCTGTCCTCACGCCAGACAACATACTGCGCTGAGGGTCTGTCCTCACGCCAGACAACATACTGCGCTGAGGGTCTGTCCTCACGCCAGACAGCATACTGCGCTGAGGGTCTGTCCTCACGCCAGACAGCATACTGCGCTGAGGGTCTGTCCTCACGCCAGACAGCATACTGCGCTGAGGGTCTGTCCCCACGCCAGACAGCATACTGCGCTGAGGGTCTGTCCCCACGCCAGACAGCATACTGCGCTGAGGGTCTGTCCCCACGCCAGACAGCATACTGCGCTGAGGATCTGTCCTCACGCCAGACAGCATACTGCGCTGAGGATCTGTCCCCACGCCAGACAGCATACTGCGCTGAGGATCTGTCCCCACGCCAGACAGCATACTGCGCTGAGGGTCTGTCCTCACGCCAGACAGCATACTGCGCTGAGGATCTGTCCCCACGCCAGACAGCATACTGCGCTGAGGGTCTGTCCTCACGCCAGACAGCATACTGCGCTGAGGGTCTGTCCTCACGCCAGACAGCATACTGCGCTGAGGATCTGTCCTCACGCCAGACAGCATACTGCGCTGAGGATCTGTCCCCACGCCAGACAGCATACTGCGCTGAGGATCTGTCCCCACGCCAGACAGCATACTGCGCTGAGGGTCTGTCCTCACGCCAGACAGCATACTGCGCTGAGGATCTGTCCTCACGCCAGACAGCATACTGCGCTGAGGGTCTGTCCTCACGCCAGACAGCATACTGCGCTGAGGGTCTGTCCTCACGCCAGACAGCACTAAATGGGTACCGAAAACTAAACGGTAGACAGCAAACATGTTCTCACTGTAATACGTGCTGAGCATAATGTGCCATATGTGTGTGTGTCTATAAAAACAGTGGCTTAAACTGTACAGTATGTAGGCCTTTGTTCCATATTACAAGGTAAAATGCACCATGGTCCGTTTCCCCCCAGCCATAGTGTTAATGAAGCCACAGCTCTATATCTGCAGCTATATTACATGAGCAGACAGACAGTCTGACGTCAACACTGTAATAAAGACTGGGCCTCCTACTCAAGAGGACTTCTTCTGCAGCACCTTTAACACTTTCTTTACGGTCTGTTGTGTGTGTTTAACTATACTTGTAGGGACCAGTTAAATAAAAATGTAAAAATCAATTTGGTTGAACCTTTAAGTACCCACAAGAAGAGTAAATAAACAACCATTTTGACCAACTGGGGACATTGTTTGTCCCCACAAGGTCAAATGCTATTTCTAGGGGGTTTAGGGTTAAGGTTAGAATACGTTAAGTGCTAGGAGCTAGGGTTAGGTTTTTGGGATAAGGTTAGGGTATGAGTACGGGTTAGGGAAAATGAGATTTTGAATAGCACTGAATTGTGTGTTCCCACAAGGTTAGCTGTGCAAGACTGTATGTGCTCTCCACAATGTTCTACGAACACACAACTCTAGCAAAGTGTTGTGTTGCAAGAGAAAGAGCAGAGAGTTAAAAATCATTAGAATCCAGGGTTCTTTGTGGCTTTAAGCAAGAAATGCTTTAAATTACATTTAAATCCACAGATATTTATGTGCAATGAGCTTGCCAAGCATTCTTGCAATGTTGATCATATTTGGAGGAATCCATTGTTTCTCTCACACACACACACACACACACACACACACACACACACACACACACACACACACACACACACACACACACACACACACAGTAAGAAGGTCAAACAGCAAGGCTTAAAATAACCCTGGTAATGACATTTTGCATCTGGCTGCTAATTTCATTTGCAGTGCACCGCTAGAAGGTATTGCTAACACCTGACTCTGATTAATTTGACTAAGGACCCAGTGATCTGAGGAAGACAGAGCCGTGTCATCACTGTCTGTCTCCAGACTGCGGTTGCACAAGAGACAAACTCTGAATCAACTCAGATTTCCTGCTTCAGAAGGAGATACAATTCATTTTAAAAATTGCCTGGACTAAGAGCTCAATCGCAAACTATGGCAATTAGTAAACCTCCACCTCTAACCTGCTTACTCACAGACCAACCTAATAGTACAAGAGGTGCCCTCACCCAAACAAGCCCTCCCTCTGCCCGGAAAGAGTTTGTTTCAAGATCTTGTTAACTGGGGGAGAAATACAAGATAGCAGCCATAAACCATGTGATTTGAATTCAACTGAAGATCCCATTTCACTGCAGTTAGGAACGCAGTCAAATAGTTGAAGCCTTGACATTGGGGTCTAGGAATAAGAGTAAGCCATTCATGATATCCAGTTCAAATGTAGACATTTCACAGCTCTGCCACTTGTGATGACCAGCGGGACACAGAAAGGGGTCAAACATGAGTCAACACCAGTCTGCTGTAGTAGCCTCACCCAATTCAACAGAACTGCTTTTAAAGACGCCCCCACACATATGCGCGCCACACACACAAGCTGACTTAAGCACGGCTGCTCTTTCATATAGGCAAACACGGAGGCATTCCAATTGTCTAAAATAGTTTCCGACCCAGTCTCCTCTTTAATGTGAGCTAGGTGATATGTCCAACTGGAGTGCTGTTCTAGACAGGCTATATAGAGCTAAAGATACAGACAAATAGCCCAGGCCATCACCAAGGGGGTGTGGTCTGATGGGTGCATCATCACTGTTGCAACTGTTCTATAGAATGGTCTGACTTTCACATTTCAAGGAATAATCAAGAAAAACAGCTGACAATGGTCACACCCTAAGAAAGACACAAAAGGTTATGATTTACAAACTTGCCTGTTAATTGTGGGATAGACAGCCCACAGTTTCTGGGAGCTGGATCCAGTTGCATACAAAACAATGAAATGGTAGCATTTGAAAATCTGCATATTCTATTTATTTCACGCAGACTATCCACTTACAAGGAACGTGGTATCAACTGGCAAGGCAGATAGGTGTTTATACTTAGACATTTGACATAAACTTGTTCATCTGGTCTTATGTGTGGAGCACAAAGTAAACATGTGATGACACCACTAGATAAAAGTCATATTGCCCCCAGAGTTGATCTAACCCTGTTTTACTACTTGGTGCCATCAGAACAGACAGACAGGAGGACAACCTTCTGGTCTCTCCTCTGAAATACACAGAGAAAAAAGATCAAAAGCAACATGCAAACATTTCAAAGATGTTACTGAGTTACAGTTCATATGAGGGAATCAGTCAATTGAATATATTCATTAAGCCCTAATCTATGGATTTCACTTGACTGGGAATACAGATATGCAGCTGCTGGTCACAGATACTTTTTTAAAGGTAGGGGCGTGGATCAGAAAACCAGTCAGTATCTGGTGTGACCACCATTGGCCTCATGCAGTGCAATATCTCCTTCACATAGAGTTGATCAGGCTGTTGTGTGAAGTTGCTGGATATTGGCGGTAACATGAACACAGTGTCGTACATGTCGATCCAGAGCATCCCAAACGTGCTCAATGGGGGACGTCTGGCCATGGAAGAACTGGGACATTTTCAGCTTGCAGGAATTATGTACAGATCCTTGCGACATGGGGCCGTGCATTATCATACTAAAACATGAGGTGATGGCGGCGGATGAATGGCACGACAATGGGCCTCCAGATCTCGTCATGGTGTCTCTGTGCATTCAAATTGCCTTAGATAAAGTGCAATTGTGTTCATGGTCCGCAGTTTATGCCTGCCCATACCTTAACCCCCCCCACCACCACCATGGGGCACTCTGTTCACAATGTTGACATCAACAAACCGTTCGCCCACACAACGCCATATACATGGTCTGTGGTTGTGAGGCCGGTTGGACGTACTGCCAAATTCTCTAAAACGATGTTGAACATTCAATTCTCTAGCAACAGCTCTGGTGGACATTCCTGCAGTCAGGAATGTCCACCAGAGTCAGTCAGCATGCCAATTGCACACTCCCTCAGAACTTGAGACATCTGTGCGATTGTGTTGTGTTACAAAACTGCACATTTTAAGGTGGCCTTTTATTGTCCCCAGCACAAGGTGAACATGTGTAATGACCGTGCCGTTTAACCAGCTTCTTGATATGCCACACCTATCAGGTGGATCAATTATCTTGGCAAAGGAGAAATGCACACTAACAGGGATATAAACAAATTTGTGCCAAAAATGTTAGAGAAATAAGCTTTTTGTGCATTAGGAAAATGTCTGGGAGCTTTTATTTCAGCTCATGAAACATGGGACCAACACTTTACATGTTGCATTTATTTTTTTGTTCAGTGTAGTTGTCATGCCCTGACCTTAGAGATCCTTTTTATGTCTCTATTTGGTTTGGTCAGGGTGTGGTTTGGGGTGGGTATTCTATGTTCTTTAGTTCTATTATTTGTATTTCTATGTTTTGACCAGGTAGGGTTCTCAATCAGGGACAGCTGTCTATCGTTGTCTCTGATTGAGAACCATACATAGGTAGCCCTTTTTCCCACCCGTCTTTGTGGGAAGTTAACTTTGTTTGTGGCACATAGCCCTTTAGCTTCACGGTTGTTTTGGATTGTTTACTGTTTTTTGTCGGCGTCATATAAATAAAGTAATATGTACGCTCACCACGCTGCACCTTGGCCCTCTTCATTCAACAGCCGTGACAGTAGTTTCATGTTATGCTTGGATTAAGATTTGCCCAACACAGTGGAACATTAACAGTATCATAACAAGAACTATGATAAGAATATTACTTACCACTTCCACCACCTTTATCAAACATCTGACTTTATCCAAATTATCTGTTGGTACAATTAACCACTTTTTGGATTTGGTCTCTGAAACTGTTGTTGGACTGTAGACTGGTTCCGCGGCAGCCATGGCGTGACTGAAATGAATAGATTTTAAGACAAAAGTACAACTTCAATAAGACTGCAACTATGTACTTCATGTTACAGTGTAGGCCTATCATTTATTAACAGTATCAGACCAGCGGCAAACTACAGAGCGAAAGCGAAAGCGTGGCATTTTGTTAACTTCAAAAGACACGATGGAAGAAATAACTTGGTGTTAAATTTAGGGTAGCCTGTCACTGGACATTTTACAAGTATCGACTGATACTGACTCAATGTAGTCGAAAATTAATCGCCTCCGTACTCAACTCCATCGGGTATCTTGGCTAGGGTAGACTGTATCAAACACTCACATAAGTGAGAACATACAGCTCATAAATATTAAATCAAATTGAAAGGAAAAACTAATAAAGGCTATAGCCTAAGCAACAAAAAAAGTATAAACGATGGACTCACGCGTCAAGTTTGGAGCAACCAACTGAATAGGTATGGCTTGGCGATAGATATCGTACTTCCACGACTTTCCAATGCGATGCCCTTTGTTGTTGCGTTCTTGTTTAAAACCTAGACCCACACTTCCGCAAATGAACGGCTTGTCTACACCCCTGTCGTTAACAGAAGAGTATGGGGGGTGACAAGTGCCAGAATTAAGCATAGGCAACTGTACCACCGTGTGGCTGTTGCCTACCATTGAACGTCTGACTGACATTACATGATACCAACGCCTTACTAACGTCTGCGTGACGCCTACATGTAACTAACATGTCGTCAGGATATATAGTATTTCACATTATAATACACTACCCCTACATGCCATTTTATTATAGGATATATACATATTTTACATTGTAATAAACTACCCCTACATGCCATTGTATTATAGGATATATACATATTTTACATTGTAATAAACGACCCCTACATGCCATTGTATTATAGGATATATACATATTTTACATTGTAATAAACTACCCCTACATGCCATTCTGTGCTGGAGCTATGGGTTTATTTTTCCATTGACACTAGGCCTACACATTCACACTCAAACTGAATTGAATGGGGAATGCATAAGTACTTTTCATTGAAGAAGGGAAACGAGGTACAACATACAACTTTGATCAAAGACCTAAAATCATGCCTGACAAGACCAATGAAATCATAACGGTATCCTAATATAGTCTGGATACAGGAGTAGCCTATTCTACAATAATGTAACTGTATATACTAGTATTATTTATCAAATTGATCAATGAAATTGTAAATGTGGGTGGGTACGCTACTTCAATCAGCATCACTGCAGCTGTTTTACCACCACCCACACTGTTCTCGCTCCACAAGCAACCACATCCTCTTCTCCTGTTCAACTAATTTGCAGTACCAGTCAAAGTTTGGACACACCTACTCATTCAAGGGATTTTCTTTATTTTACTATTTTCTACATTGTAGAATAATAGTGAAGACATCAAAACTATGAAATAACACACATGGAATCATATAGTAACCAAAAAAAGTGTTAAACAAATCTAAATATATTTTACATTTGAGATTCATCAAAGTAGCCACCCTTTGCCTTGATGAAAGCTTTGCACACTCTTGGCACTCTTTGCACACTCAGATCATCCGTTCACCTACTCTGCCTCTCTCACAGAGGGACTCAGACCAAAGGACAGATTTCCACCAGTCTAATGTCCATTGCTTGTGTTTCTTGGCCCAATGAAGTCCCTTCTTCTTATTGGTGTCCTTTAGTAGTATTTTCATGCGCCTGTGACATTTATTTGCAAACCGCCATAGTATCAAAGAAGAAGATGTAGTCTGACATGTTTTCTTTACCATATATTGGTCTTTATATAACAAAATATTGTTAAATAGAAGAAAAAAAATTAAGCTGCTTTTGGATTGAAATTGCTAGCTACTGTAACGTTACTTATTTACTTACATCAGCCTCCCTAGTCAGCTAGCTAGCTAGCCAGACAGTTTTGTTTAGCTAACGTTAACTAGCTAGCTAACTGTTTTTGTAGCTTTCTGTTTATATGTAGCTTGCACTTCAATGGCATCCCTTAAGGCAGGGGTGTCAAACTCATTCCACGGAGGGCCTAGTGTCTGCAGGTTTTTGGTTTTTCCTTTCAATAAAGCCCTAGACAACCAGGTGTGGGGAGTTCCTAACTAATTAGTGATGTTAATTCATCAATCAAGTACAAGGGAGGAGCGAAAACCCGCAGACACTCGGCCCTCCGTGGAATGAGTTTGACACCTGTGCCTTAAGGAGATGTTATTTGATCTTTCCAACCAGGTGAAGTACTATGAAGGCACCACTGATCTCGACAAGAGGTAAAGCGGTTAACTTCTATTACATAACTGGAAGGATTTAGCTATGAACAACCATTTTTCAACAACCATTTTCCATCTAGGTACTTGGTCATCTAGAAGTTGCTAGTTACACATTTAGTTATATGTCTGTCATATTGAGGTATCTAGCTATAAGTTAACCCTGATCAATCAAATGGATAGGTCTTACCAATTATGGTCATTCCAACTGCCCTTAACTTCTTATGGCTGCAAGGGGCAGTATTGAGTAGCCTGATAAAATGTGTCCATTTCAAACGGCCTCGTACTCAATTCTTGCTCGTACAATATGCATATTATTATTACTATTGGATAGAAAACACTCTCTAGTTTCTAAAACCGTTTGAATTATTTCTCTGAGTGAAACAGAACTCATTCTGCAGCACTTTTCCTGACCAGGAAGTGAAACGTCTGAAATCGATGCTCTGTCCTTCTTCATGCCTATACATGGGACCAAGACCTATTAGTATACATACACGTCATACACCTTCCTCTGGGTGTCAAGAAGGCTGTGAGAGAAGAAATGAGGTGATTATCTCGATCTGGGATGGAATAAATCCTCTTGGAATGACGTGTACCCAATTTCCGGTACTCTGAAGAACGCAATTTGGACAGTGGGGTTGCCTTTTGTTTTGCTGACGTTATATGCGACTATTATTTCCGGCTTTGATTTTATTTGATACATGTCACCATATCATCGTAAAGTATGTTTTTTAAATATAGTTTCATCAGATTATTGAAATTTTTTCGGGAGTTTTGCTGTGTTCCGTTCTCTTCCGTTTGTTTACATGGAGAGATCCGTGCAACCCGGCTAGCGCGCTTGCTAAATGGAGAGAGAAAGTTGCCATTCTGAATCCAAACAACGACTCATCTGGACAAAGGACACCTTGTTCAACATTCTGATGAAAGATCAGCAAAAGTAAGACCCAATTTATGATGTTATTTCATATATCTGTCGTAGTCGCCGGTGCCCAAGTGTTTCTGGCTATTGTACTAAGCTAATATAATGCTACATTTTGTTTTCGCTGTAAAACACTTAATAAATCGGAAATATTGTCTGGCATCACAAGATGCCTGTCTTTCATTTGCTGTACACTATGTATTTTTCAGAAATGTTTTATGATGAGTAATTAGGTATTTGACGTTGGTGTCTGTAAATATTATGGCTGCTTTCGGTGCAATTTCTGAATGTAGCTGCGATGTAAACTATGATTTATACCTGAAATATGCACATTTTTTGAAAAAAACATATGCTATTCAATAAATATGTTATCAGACTGTCATCTGATGAGGTTGTTTCTTGGTTAGTGGCTATTTATATCTTTATTTGGCCGAATTTGTGATAGCTACTGATGGAGTCAAAAACTGATGGAGTAATAAAAGTGGAGTCTTTTGCTAACGTGGTTAGCTAATAGATTTACATATTTTGTCTTCCCTGTAAAACATTTTAAAAATCGGACATGTTGGCTGGATTCACGATATGTGTACATTTCATATGCTGTATTGGACTTGTTAACCTGTTGGGGATGGGGGCGCTGTTTAGACTATTTATGCTAATGTGGCTAATTTTTTAAACGGCTTCCCACAAAATCCTTGATGTACAATATGCATATTATTATTATTATTGGATAGAAAACAGTCTATAGTTTCTATAGGAGTTGAAATTTTGTCTCTAAGTGGAACAGAGCCCATTCTACAGCAATTTCCCTGACATGGAGTCAGATTTGAGAAATGTTGGCCACTTTTCTGAAGTCATTTAAAAGGGCACTGTCGTTGCTATGACTATACGGACACTTCTTACGTCTTCCCCTGGATGCCTTTACGTGATGACGATTCCAACGGGCTCGATTGCTCGTTCACAGGCCCTACAAATGAAAAAAACCTTTAGCTAGCAAGTCTTTTCTTGCTGCGTAACGCGCGTGGAAGACACCGACCCTCTCCTGTTCCAAGCGTTAGTTTAGCCTGTTATATTTCTCCGGTCATCTTTTCACTCGTTATAGGAGTTAAAAACATCATAAGGTAGTTAATTTAAAGCGTTTTATAGCAATTTATATCCGTTTAGTGCGATTTTGGGACATTTATTTTTGCAACGATGTGAAAAGTTGGGCATGCTTTTCAGTTCATCCCGAACTCAGTTGACATTTCCACATGGCAAGAGGACAGCTTTCCACCAAAAGACGATTTCTCCCAAGAAAGGATCCTTTGCCCAAGATACTGATGGAAGAACAGCTCAAGGTAGGACATTTTTATTATGATAAATCGTGTTTCTGTCGAAACATTTTAGTGGCTTAGGACGCCATGTTTTTTGACGTAGCTTCGCTTGGCGCAAACTGTATTGAAAAGTAAGGATAAATTAAAAAATGTAATAACGCAATTGTATTAAGAATTAAATTGTCTATCAATCCCTGTCCACCCTATATTTTTTAGTCACGTTTATGAGTATTTATGTATAAGAGTAGATCACTGTCTAAGTTGCGCAAGGACATTTTCTTTACCAGCTTGTCTACATTTCACATTGTCTAACCATGATTTTGGTGGCTAAATATAAACATTTTCGATCAAACTGTATATGCATGTTGTAATGTGATGTTACAGGAGTGTCATCGGAAGAATTCTGAGAAGGTTAGTGAAAAAATTAATATCTTTTGGCGATGTTGACTTTTATCGCTCACTTTGGCTAGAATCAATGCTGGGCTGCTAATTGCTATGTGCTAAGCTAATATAACGATTTATTGTGTTTTCGCTGTAAGACACTTAGAAAATCTGAAATATTGTCTGTATTCACAGGATCTGTGTCTTTCGATTCGTGTATGCTGTGTATTTTTACGAAATGTTTGATGATTAGTAGTTAGGTAAACACGTTGCTCATTGTAATTATTCTAGTCCATTTGTGATGGTGGGTGCAATTGTAAACTATGCCATATACCTGAAATATGCACTTTTTTCTAACAAAACCTATCCCATACCATAAATATGTTATCAGACTGTCATCTAATGAGTTTTTTTGTTGGTTAGGGGCTATAAATATCTTAGTTTAGCCGAATTGGTGATGGCTACTGGTGTTGGTGGACAAATAAAAGATGGTGGATTATGCTAATGTGTTTTTAGGTAATAGATGTACATCTTTACATATTGTGTCTTCCCTGTAAAACATTTTAAAAATCGGAAATGTTGACTGGATTCATAAGATCTGTGTCTTTCATTAGCTGTATTGGACTTTAATGTGTGAAAGTTAAATATTTAAAAAAAATATTTTTTTTGAATTTCGCGGCACTGGTTTTTCAGTGGGGGGGGGGGGGTGTGCCGCTAGCGCCACGCTGATCCTAGACAGGTTAATGTGTGAAAGTTAAATATTTAAAAAATATATATTTTGAATTTCGCGCCCTGCACTTGAAGTGGCTGTTGTCATAAATGTACCAACGTCGGGCTTGCACGCCAAACAGGTTAATTAACTAGGTGTCTTTGCTAGACAGACACACAGACAGAGATGGGGGGGAGAGGGGAAAAGAAAGGATGAAAGTGAGAGTGAAAGAGAGAGGTGGGAAGAGAGTGAAAGACAGAGAGAGATGGGGGAGAGAGAGAAACAAAGAAAGACAGTCATGCAAAATTACTTGGACTTGAGTATTTCAACAACTCTTGTCTTCAAACTTGTTAGGCAATCACATGTACCTATGGGGGAAGGATGGCCAGCCACACAGGAGGGTGGTTTTCACTGAGGAGGAGGAGGCCATGCTGACCGAGATGCATGTTGGCCATTTCAAAGTGAAGCGCATGATTGCCAAAATCAACATACACTTCTTTTGGCATGGGATTGTCAAGGATGTGGACAGCTGGGCAAGTAAAATAACCTTTTTTTTATCGATCACATTCTATTATATCTGAAATTATTCTGATTTCAATGAATGTCATATCAGAGAGAACACAATGTTTCAATTTGTCACCTTGTGCTTAAAGGTCTAGCCTGACATAAGTTTGAGAGGGTGAAGACTGGCATAAGAGTTGAAGCCCATCCGTTGTTTTACCATGGCACATGATCGGTAAGTGTCACAGTACAAATTTTGCCCTGATAAGTTGCTTTGTAATGGTTGCTTTATTTGACCAAAGCAGAGTTCAATATTATAGATTGTGTGTCAAATAAAGCAACCACTTACAAATATGAAAATCTGCATACTGAATGACAGATACGGGTAAGAATGAAGTCATCTTCTCTCTAAGACTTTATATGTTAGAGATGGACCTCATCGGACCCTTAACGAAATCCAGGAATGGCAACAGCTGGTGTCTGATGGCGACCGATTATTTTACCAAGTGGGGGGAGGCAATACCCATTAAGGTCTGTTAAGGAAGAGAACGTGCTTAACTCTAAATTCCCTTCTGTAACCCATTTAAAAAGGGTGCTTGGAACCAAAAATGTATTTCCTTTGTATGATACCCATCAAGGACAATACTGGTGAGGCTACCTCCAAGGTGATGATGGACATCTTCAACACCTACGGGACTCCTGAGGTCATGTTGATTGACCAAGGTCGTGAATTCTGAAACAAGGTACTATTAGTATTTGTTTTCCATGGTACATAATCAGACATTTCAATATCTTCCATTGTCAGTAGATATCCATTTCCTACCCCTCCTCTAGGTTTGGATGAACAAACCAACCACACCCTCAAGACTGCCATGGGCAAGTCCCTTGACGGGTTCCAGGAATGGTGGGAGGACAACCTGAAGGTCATTCTCTTTGCAATTCGAGCCCTGCTTTTAACCATAAGACATCTCCACAGAAACGTACAGCCTAACGATTGCATGGTAACAGTGATTGTGTCTGTTAAACCGGTAAACTGGAAACTCTGGGGGAAAAAACTAGTTCAAGTCATGATATCCGGGATTTTCAGGTCAGAGAAAGATGCCAGAGTTTCTGAATTTGGAATTCCGAGTTGGATGACCGTTCAAAACTATTTTTCCCAGTCTGAGCTTGCTTTTTTCCGAGTTCCCAGTTGTCTTGAACACACTGAAGTCGGTAGTCAGAGATTGCAGAGTTCTGAGTATTTTTGAATGAGCCACTAGAGACCTAGGCTACCTCTTATTTCTGAATAGGGCTACCTCCAACAAAGAAGCGCTTGTGTCTGTATTGATGTGAGAAATAGGCATATCTTCACAGTAATGGTGTCTGGCTGCGATATCAACTAGCCTAATCATTTTTGTATTGAGGTGATATTCAATTGACAAATTTCTATTGAAATTGATTAGATTACTCTGGCAATGAAAAATATTTAGATGTAAGGCATTCATGGTGAGATCTTTAATAATAAAGTAAACAGACACTTAAACTAACACGACGCGTAACACATGTAGACGTTTAAGGCGCTCATGGTAAGATCGTTCATAATAAACTTACAAGCAAACTGACACATGACGTGTCAGTGCCACATTACATGACGTGAACACTACGTCTACATGACGTGTACGTGTCACGTGACAGGAACGTGAAGTGAACACGTCGCCAGTTTGACTTCTTAGAAAAAAACTGTCTCCATTGACAGTCCATCGTTAATTCATGGCGGTATTTTATGGCGCTAGGAAGACGTTAAGTGACTTCGTGAGAGGTATCAGCAGCTTCACAAGGCTTAATTTTGGCACTTCTCACCCCCCATAGTGGAGTAGTCTAGCCTAGATAGACTACAGTCTAGTCTTCATACAGGATACTGTGACACAACAATATTGTGAAACAAGTCAAAAGGCTTCTTCTATGCTATAATGACATTCGCAACAATTAGATGTACATTCCGCCACCTACTGTGAAGGTAGGTGGATCCCAAAAAGGTGAACATTTGGGTAAAAATAAATAAAATATCATACAAACTATCAAAAAAGAAATTAACTAAACAAAATCAACATGCTTTTCTGTAAAAAACTCATTCTAATCAGGTCCCAACACAGCCTCAGAAGCCTCCGGTGAGGGCGGGACATTTCCTAGCGACAAAAGTCCTTGTAATGCTTCTGCTGTGAAGTCTTGGAGCCCCAAAAACTTCTCGGCGATCCGCTGGCAGCCCTGATCCTTGACACCTCGACCTCCTTCACCCTAACAGGGCACTCAAGGAAGTCCGGAGTATGATCCCCACCACAGTTGCAACATTTTCCATTCACAGATTCTTCAATATCATACTTCTTCCGTCTGCAAAAAATGTAACCTGTGCCCATATCCTTTACAATTTCCACACTGTAATGGTTTGGACACAAATGTTCTCACCACATACCTCACATATCCAAGCTTCACATATTCAGGTAGAGTCTCCTCAAACAACAATAATATCGACAGGCTTTTCTCCTTCCTTCCATTTACCATACGGGTCAGGCGACGTGATTTTCTGACTAAGGTACTCATTATCTACATCCAACGAGACTCCAGCTATAACTCCTTTGGCAGGCGCCCTGCTCCGAAGATCAATACATCTAGCCAGATCCAGTGCACGATTCTTCTGTTCTTCATCAACACAATTAACCAAAACAAAGCCGCTTCTAGTCACCTTTATTGAAACCACCTTTCCCACTGCTTTCTTCACAGTACTCGATATTAACAAATGGATTTCCAAAATTAATCTCCTTGTCCAAAAAATGCAGTTTAATAAGAAATGCCTTATTGGACCGGTCCTTGTCTTCTACTACAACTTTTGCTTGTTTTGTTCCATTCTTTGATGTCACTATTTTCCATTCATTATTACACACTTTACTTGCCGTACTTTTGGATTCAAGCACAGTCGCCATTTCCTCCTCCTGTCCTACATCAGACTCACGAGCTCATTCCCCTTCCGTATCAAGGCTCCCCCTTGCATCCCTTGAACAGAAATAAAGCGTTCAGAATACAACTCTTCTTCGTCTTCTGGATTTTATATGGCGGTTGGCAACCAACTTTAAGGTGCATTACTGCCACCAACTGGACTGGAGTGTGGACCAGAGACAGTGAAGGTCTAAATCCTACCCAATAATCTCATTTCCCTAAGGAAACGAAATACATAATTAAATAACACATCCCCTGAAGATTTCCCCAGCAGTTCACTTAATCCTGGCTCTTCAGCCTCATTACTCCTCAAATCTAATAACAATCGCTCCCTTTCTCTCACATATTTCTGGCACTGAAATAGAACATGTTCCACTGTCTCCATCTCCTCCTGACAATGATCATTTCTTTCTCTCTCTCTTCTCTCGGAGGACCTGAGCCCTAGGACCATGCCTCAGGACTACCTGGCCCGATGACTCCTTGCTGTCCCCAGTCCACCTGGTCATGCTGCTGCTCTGGTTTCGGCTGTTCTGCCTGTGGCTGTGGAGCCATGGCCTGTTCACCGGATGTGCTACCTTGTCCTGGACCGGCTGTTTTCGACTCTCTCTCTACTGCACCTGCTGTCTCTAACTCTGAATGATCAGCTATGAAAAGCCAACTGACATTTACTCCTGAGGTGCTGACCTGTTGCACCCTCTACAACCACTGTGATTATTATCTGACCCTGCTGGTCATCTATGAGCGTTTGAACATCTTGGCCATGTTCTGTTATAATCTCCACCCGGCACAGCCAGAAGTCTGGCCACCCCTCATAGCCTGGTTCCTCTCTAGGTTTATTCCTAGGTTCCGGTATTTCTACAGAGTTTTTCCTAGCCACTGTGCTTCTACATCTGCATTGCTTGCTGTTTGGGGTTTTAGGCTGGGTTTCTGTAAAGCACTTTGTGGCATCGGCTGATGTAAAAAAGGTCTTTATAAATACATTTGATTGATTGATTAACCCCTTGGCTTTACCGACTGACAATTTTATCTCAACATTAGGATGTTTAAGAGCCTGCTTGTTTATAACATCCACCACCTCATTCCCCTCTATCTCAAGTGAGCTGGTACCCAGAGGAAGATCACAAACACGCCATC